>NW_024868556.1:0-5796 GCF_013358625.1 Macadamia integrifolia | reverse complement strand
TTTTGATATTTTTGATATTTTTCCTTTTTTATGGGCCCGTTTACTCATTTTTGGACTATCGAGATGGGCTTTAATATTAAACGAAAAATTCGCCAAAAAAATTCGGAGGCCCATTTAATAAGGTCAAAGTTTTTTATCCACTACGCCACCATGGTTTTGAAAAGACTAGATTGGAAATTTGAATCGAGTTTGCCTTCACTTATGTCTTATGGTGAGAGAAGTCCTTCACCATGGGCATTGGTACCTGCAGTTTAAGGGTGTCAATTTTAAATTGAAACCAAACACCGAATCTGAGATCGAGCTGAATTATTTGGACCGAATCGAATCGAATTAATTCGGTTCAAATTCGGTTTGAGTATGTGAGTATGGGCCTCGGTTCGGCTTGGTTTAGTTTTAGGGTGTAAGAATTGTCGGTTTTAACCAAAATCAAACTGAATTGCTCTTAAAACCAAAAAATGAAAAAATCCTAATATCATTAAGAGAGATTTTTTAGGTAGTAAATGTTTTTTGCAATTTATCATCACATATTTATATGCTAAGACAATTTTGGAGTTAACAATGGCCATAAGGCCCATAACTTGAGCCCAATATGATCTTTGGTCTATCACAATTATGGTCCAAAATTGGAACCATTTTCATAACCGAATTAAAACCAAGGTACAAAACTGAATTAAAAATGCATATCAGAACCGAATTGGAATCGAAACCAAACAGAGCCAAATTGAATCGGCTTGAATATCTCGGTTCGATTCTAGTCCACCTTATCATCATTCAGAACCAAACCGATTGATCCCCTTACTGCAGTTGGCCTAGTGAAGGGTAGTTTTGACTTTGTTAAAGTGGGGTGATAGTGTTATGATGACCCAAGAATCTAATCATGAGGATCGAAAGAAAAGCTTTGTTTAAAAAAAAAGTTATTGGCATGGAGATCTATGGAGATCGATACATTGATATTGATATGTATTGGTATGAATCCATCAACATCAGTCTAATTCGGCCAGTCGGAGGAACTTTTTAGGATCAATTAATGTATTTTTACTACTACATTTTGTAGACGACAATTATTGCATTAAAGGACCTTGTCTAACAAGTTTCCCACATAAAAAACAGACGACCAAGGTTTTGGTATTTTGAGAAAAAAACTCTTCATTCTGCCACCCCTTTTTTCCTTCTCCCATTTTCTCCATCCAACAAACTTGGCCTAAAAGTTTCTTTTCTAAGTATGAAAGTTTCACTTCCCTTCCCCTTAAATATCCCTTACAACCAAACATAGTGTCAATGATACTTTTTTCACATGTGAATTCAAATGTAATAGATGCATGTAAATACATAGATATAACTACTGAAATAGATGCATAATTAAAAAGGCATAAAGAAGCCAACACTAAGTACAACACAGTTTTTAGCAGGACCTAGCAAGTATTACTCTTTGTATGCCAACACTTGCCCCTTTTGTTTCCATGATTACTAGTCTTCAATGTAGTTAACTAGGATATATGTCGGCACCCAAAGTGTACGTTCACCTGAATGTATGTGTAGAGGATCTAAACTCGAAAATACTAAACTGTATATACAGTTGGGAACCGCTTTTTCTTGGACTCAAAACTCTTCAACTTGTTGCAGCAAACACTTAATCTTCTCCAATATGTCACACAATTCTTGATCATCAGCATTTGCCTTTAACAATTCACTGATACTATCCTTAATGCCATCCAAGTTGTTTCTTACTGTTATAACTGCATTCTGGAGTATTGCCAATTCTGCCACTTTTTTCCCCTCTAAATAACTTAAACTTTCTGCGCATAGATATCAAACAAGCTTTCACTGCACTCCATATGGCAACATCAAGATCAGGTAGAACTGAAATGCCAATGGTAGACATGACAAGGATGGTATACATAGTCGCCGAGAGAACCGCGTAGACAACATTGAGTATAATCCCTAAGATCTTCCCCCACCTCTCAGCAGTTATCAGCTTCTTATCAACTTTGTTACTTAAACCCTCCAATCTGTTTGATATCTCATCCAGATTCCCCAACAAAGTTGTTGAGTCTTTCGCTATTGTTTTGACATATCTGTTTAAATCATCTCTTTCAATCCGTCTCTTAGCTTTTCCTTCTACATGGACCTTGTTCCCGATTTTGACTATGTTGATACAGATTTTTTGAGTCTCCTTGCAAATCTCGAAGAATTCGTGGTTCTTGATGGGTTTTAACTTCTCTGACTGGATTGGATCAGGTTCAGCTTCGGTGTTGCTCTCATCTCTTTCAGTAGACTGGATGAGTTGATCGATGAATGTGTTTGTGAATTCATCACTGTAGGATTGATCATCAGTTTCTTCTTTGCTTAAATGTCCCCCCATTGCTCTTCAATTAATATTTCAGAACCTAATTAATCCAAAGACCAGAATAGAAAAAACAAAATGACATCTTTAACATTATTCAACAAAATCAGCTATAGAATTAAACCAAGAAGGAAAATAGAAGTTCAAATCCTCTCCAGGAGATCAATCTAATTAGAGCTTTTCTATCCTTTTCTATTCATAATCTCTACAACTTAGGAATACTCAAGAAGATGATCAACATACCTTGCTGAAGAGAGATGACTTGAGGTTTGGTGGAGGGCAGTGAAGTCTTCACTCTCTAGTCCCTTATTTAAAGAAGGGAATGATGATGAGGAGGAGAAGATTCTCTTGTTCTTCCTGTTAAGACTTCTCTTGTGCGTGTCGTGAGGTCCACTGCGTGATCCTAGGGTCCATAAACCGCATTCCCACCCCTCTCCCGCGGTCCTAATCTTCTGCCATATATGAATAAATTCCCATTCACCATATATGTAGAAAAACTCAATTCGAGAAAATAATGGTTGTATGGCATGGAAGCCTCAAAGAAAGAACAGTGTCTACTAATAAGACAGGACAGACCACACATAACTGAAGTAGTCAAGAAAGCAACCACTTACTAATTCACTTACTAACTAGTGTAAATGAAGAAGAAAGAAGAAGAAGAAGATAAGACATCAATTACTTGGAAATAGCATGAAGGAGACCAAAATGAATCATATTACTTTATTTCCTTCACTATGTCTTTCGGGAGTAGGGTTTTAGTGCACGGTATTAGATCAGGTGTCAGTCTACCTTCAAAACCATTAAAAGGATAAAGAGGTGCATTTATATATGAAAGCAAAAGGAACAAGTGTTTATGTAAGAAACGTAGCTATGTTCGATCGATAGATTTTTTATTAGAATGGGGAAGCTCCTTGTGAATTTGGATTGGGGTAAGTATAATTAATCGATTTGTTTTAATCTGGTTACAGTATCCTAGCATATCGCACAAGGAGGGGGTGGGAGTGCGGGGTAGCATTCTCCCTTCTTCATCGTTCAGTTTGAGAGGAGAAAATTCCTCAATTGGGTCAGATCCAGATCTCAAAATCAACTAAACGATTGTTTGAAGGGGAAAATGGGGTTTGAATAACCCTAGCGTCCACAACCCTTGGATGACCATTATACACATGTTGCACATAGGGAGAGAATTGGATGATCAAAAATTAGAGAAGAGCCGAATCCTCCTAACTAGTAAACCAAATAAATAGTTTTGATTGGCCGGCCACCTGGTGCAATATCAGCTGCATTTTTTTATAGGCCTATCATAATGGTCCTTCCATTACATTTCTACAATTATAATGGAAGAAAAGGAGAGGAATTGTTACGACATCAAATTATAGTTTCCTACCAATGAGGTGGGTGGAAAATCAAATCATCCATTTGGAGGGTTTTAATGACGTGTGGTGAGAAAAAGAGTGGAGTCCACAAGTAAGATGTGAGAGGCCATATGGAAATTCACAAGAATTTGCACATTGACGTCGTGGACCTCTTTACAATCTTTTTACCTCGAAAATAATTATTTTCTACCTAACCTAAGGATCAGATTTTTTTTTTTTTCGTAATGATATTTTACATGAATTTTTTTCTATGTAAATTTTTCTACTATTTTGTGTTTGTTTGTATTTTATGTTAAAAAGGAAATGTTCCTATTTTACAGAAAAATAATTTTCCTTTTCCACCATTTTACATGCAAACAAACAGTCATTCTCACTTGACACTTTCACCGTCCTTCCCTCCAAGTTCAGAAACCATGAAAATTGAAAGGGCAAGTGGAAAACCCTTGAAAAACCCTAACCCCCTTTCTCCTCCGTCCTCTCCTCCGAAGAAATAGCAAAATTTTCGTGAACACCACAGATTAATTCATGGTTTTTATGCAGAGTATGAAATCCCTCATCTTCCTCTATCCTCCTCTTTCAATTTGTCATCTCACCAGAACAGGACCATTGCTCTCTTTTCAGATCCCTCAAACCCTCTTTAGCAAATCTCTATCTATCCTAAACCCTAATATTCTCGACCTCAGACCCTTCTCTTCTTTCAATCCCGCGGTTTCGAGCTCCTTGGACAGCCTGAACTTGCAAATGAAGGTGCCTCGATTCTCTTATGGTGAGATTCACGTCATCGTCGGCCCAATGTTTGCTGGTAAAACCACAGCTCTCCTTCACCGGATCCAGACTGAAAGTAAGAATGGCAGGTTTGGTTCTTTTCTCTGCTAAGAGGGTGGTCTCAATTCTTTGTGGAATTGTTTTTAGCCTAATTTTGAGATACACAATAGTTATATCCTGATTTTTATGTTCGTTTAAATTTATATTTTCACAGAAGTGTGGCAATAATAAAATCGAATAAGGATACGAGATATGGATTAAACTCTATAGTAACGCATGATGGAGCAAAATTTCCATGTTGGGCCTTGTCTGATCTTTCATCTTTCAGGCAAAAGTTTGGAGACGATGCTTATGAAAAGGTATTTCAGAGTTTTGAGAGTCTGAAACTGAATCATTTGAATGTTGTTTGACTTGTCCTTTTATTTGTTTTATCTGATACTTGATGGCCATATTCATTTGCTTTCAAGACACCTCAAAGAACATTTTTTTCCCCACCCATCTCTTCCCTTTCAAAAAAAGAGAGGCTGTGGCATAAATTGTGGATTGCTGTATTATTTGATTAGTATGTTAGTTAATTAATGTTCATGTAGTCGTTGTGGGACTTGGAAAGGATTGAAACAATTTATCGGAGGAGCTTATTTTATCAGTTGATTAATTTTCCTGTATTGGCTGCTGGTTCCATTAGTCTACATTCATTAAGTGTTCTTAATTCAATGCTTGTGGTGGCAGCTAGATGTGATAGGGATCGATGAAGCTCAATTTTTTGAAGATCTATATGATTTCTGCTGTGAGGCAGCTGATCATGATGGGAAGACTGTGATTGTAGCAGGCCTTGATGGAGACTACTTGAGGTACTGTCTTAAATTAGTCCATCTATATTAACATTGTTGTTGGTTATCTGATGAGCACAATAATGTGTGAAATCTTAGAGATATAAGTGTACATTTTTCCCCACTTTGGATAGTACTATTTTTATTTTTCTTGTTTTTTTTAGTTTTCAAGTCTACAAGAGAAATTGCTTAAAGTGAATCAAGAACCAGTCCAAAGGTGGGACCCACTCATTGGTACCACATCCTCTCTCCTACAAAATCTTAAAGATTATTTTCTCTCGTTGCCACCTCACAAGATCTTAAAGATGTTATGCAGAGATTCCTTTCTGATTTAATCAAGATTGCAAGATATTGGTGAATATTGTAAGGAAAGAATAGAATTTGTTAATTATGGAAACAAATTCTCTCTTTCCTCAGACAATATCTCAGAGAATGAGGATTTTTACCAAGATTTAATTTAATTTTTTTTTCTTTTTTTTTTTTT
>NW_024868555.1:93083-99131 GCF_013358625.1 Macadamia integrifolia | reverse complement strand
TTGGAAGCTTTTCAAAGTTGGCCGCAACGCAAGTTACAATCAGTTCCTTCGCAAGCTTCAATGAAGTTCTCAATGATGTTCTTCGCTATCTTCTAGTTGAGGTTACAGAAAAATGGCCGTTGAAGATGGATTAAAGACCTAGGTTGAAGATGAATGTGAAGAGGGATTTCCTCTTTTCTTTGTTTTAAGTGAAGGGTGTATTAGTAACTTCACCTTATTATAAGGGCATTTCAGTATTCAAATGGTGATGTCACCAACTAACCGTTTCAAACTCATGGTGACTAACGGATTGAACTCAAGTTTAAGAATCTTTCAAACTACAGGAGAAGAGACATAAATCGTACAAACCCTTGAATCCACACATGTAATTTCAGCAAACTACAGGGAAGGGGCGTAATTTTTCCAATTAAAGAAAAAAAAAAAAGAAAGAAAGAAAGAAAGGAAAAAAAGAAAAAAAAAGTAAGAGTAGCATTGAAGGATGGAAAGATTGTGGAGAACAACATTTTGTTTTATATAATATATAGTATTTGGGAGGGGTGAGAGAGGGACCAATAAATAAAACAAATCACAAATAATTTTGCAGGATCTCTATAGTCAACCTATTATAAGACGTGCATAGAGGATCCACAGGGGTCATTGATAATGAAAAGATCACTACGTGGACCTGTTAAAGGCAGCTATAAAGGTTAGACAAGTATGATACAAATGAGGATATATCTGTCCTATTTTCTTAGAAATTGAAGAGCAAATCCTTCCTCCTAAACTAAGATATCTATTTCAAATTTAGTCAGAATTCATGGACTTTGGAATTTCTAAGGTTGGTTCTAGTTTCAAGAGTGGTCAAGAATAAATCTACAAAGGTCGAGTTACAAAATGGCACAGAACAACCAAATTAGTAAATTTGAATAAAAAGTTTGAAATTTACTTCAATTCTAAATGAAATCAGCTTTTTGAGTCAATTCCAACTAGTAAATCAGTTAGGAACTAGTACAAAATGAAAACAATTAAAATCCATCTTAAACATTCCTTCATCACAAAAGATATGTCTATAAAAAAATGGGTTCCTCCATTGCATGCATGTAATGAAATGGCATTCTACCTATCATGTGGCAGCTTGGTTGGTGTTAAAATTTTTAGGAAAAATTACATGATTACCCACTTTTGGGTTTCCTTTTACAAAATTATCCATTTATTGTTTCAGTTAACAAATATACACAATATTAGGTTTGGGTTTACAAAATTACCCAAAACAATGAATCGCTTTCATCCTCCTTTCTATTTTGACATTTTTACGCCTAATTTTCTCTATTAGCACTGTATCTCCGGCCTGAGTTCCGCCATCAAATCAACAACTCCATTGAAATAGGTTTTGCCAGCTTCCCTATCTCTACCATCAAATGGTTATTATGAAGCTTTTGTGATTGTTGTGCTTGCTGTTCATTGTCTTTGAGGATCGTCGTCGCCAATATCCATGACACTCTGAAATCAGCATCGGGTTTGAATTGGGATCTAACTATTACTCTAATGTAATAATCAACAGTTCAAAACATCGTAATCTCAGCCCTATGGAATCGTTGATTAGGTTCCAGTTCTCCATACCTCTCATCCCCCTCCTCTTGCACGGCAGAGTCCTCTCTCTCCCATCCCTCTCTCCTCTTATGTTGCAGAATGGACTGGCTACGGGTGTTGATGGTGGAAGGCATAGTGGGGTTGCTGTTAGCGGGTGTTGCGATAGAATGGGTGGGGGGTGTGGAGGCATGGTGGTGGTGGTGATGGGGTTGCAGGAAGAAGAAAAGAAAGGAGTGGGACGTGGTTGATTTTGTCATTGTTATTGTGAGACTCAAGAATACCGGCAAGTACTAGACTTTCCTGGGAGATCGGTGAGGTGTCCCCTCTAAGAATACAGAAAGTACCAGGGGGTCTGGAAGATCGATGAGGGTGTGCAAACTTTAGTCCCACATAGCCTAGGGAGAGATTCTTGGACTAGTTAATAACCTCTAGCCTCCTTAACATGGCACAATGTGTTTTAAAGTCTTGAACCCCATGGGCCAAAGAGGACAATATTGTGCAAGGTTAATGGGGTTGGGGCATTACAATTATCCTCCACCCCCCCCCAGGTAAAACAGATCCATCACAATGTTAAAAGAAAAGGGGAAAGTAATTGGAATTCATACTAGTCCCCACTCCCCAGTTGTGATACATGAGACTCCACAGAGATATTGCAGCTGCAAATGGAAAAAACAGAGTAATTGGCTTCACAACTTTAAGCCATCTCATCAGAGTATAGCATAAGTGCGGATTATGGCTCTCTCTCTCTCTCTCTCTAGTCAAACCCTAGAGCAATCAATGCACACTGCAATCGGATAGTAGTGGGTTTGGGTAGAGGTATCCAGAGTAGGGGAGGTGGGGGTAAAACGGTAAAACAACAGAGATGATTGAGGGCGGAGTACTGTATTCAGCAGTTTTGTAAACCCAATCCCAAAATTGAGTATTTTTGTAAACTCAAACCCATCTTGGGTAATTTTGTAATGGAAAACCCAATAATGGGTAATCAGGTAGTTTTCCCAAATTTTTACGCATGCCAACTACATCATCTTTTTCACATGTATGCTAAAAATACAGTTCAAAATTTGATTAAAAAGAAAAAGAGAGAGATTATATGTTTTCACTTCATTTGTTTCCATGTAAAATATTCTATGAAAAAATAAATTGAAATTAAATTTGTACTATGAAATTTTTTACAAGTACTTTTTTGCATGTTGAAATTTTTTTCTAAAGATTGTTTGTAAGCAGTAAAATATGATGCAAAATGTAGTTACAAGATTTTTTAATACTTAATTGCCATTTATTTTACATGATAAAATATTTTAAAATTTACATAAAATGCCATCATTACTAAATTGAATTATATAACCGCTATCATATATATATATATATATATATATAGAGAGAGAGAGAGAGAGAGAGAGAGAGAGAGATGAGTCCCATAATACATATCTGATCCACCCAAAAGCAATAAATTGTGCCTCCAAGATAAGTCAAATAATGTATCAACAATTTGCCTAGGAAAAATCTGGAAATATGTGATACCCCTGTAAACTTTACCATGAAAATTTTATAAATTTAAAAGCAAACAGTGGAAATTTTGAACTTTTTGTTAAAATTTAATTCTCTATTTATTTTGCACCAAAACAAATGAAGCCTTTAAAAAATTCAGATTGTTCAAATAAAAAGGACTAATGACCACTATACCAAATGCGCCGGTAAATTTGACTAATTACTATTATAGAGAATAGATTATCCAACTATCAAAACGACCAAATCAACCCACCAAGTGGCCAATATAAATTCTTGATGATAATTATTTAATCATGAAAAATAGAAGAATCTTTTTTTCATATTTATTTATCGAGAGAGGGTTGGGCATGCTGTCAGCTTTTGATAAATTAACGGTATGCACCAATCATAGGGTTGGACACATGAGGACAAGGGGCTCTTCTCAAAGGGAGAGAAGAGAGGATGACACATGTTAGACGGCCAGACAGTATGCCCAACCTTTTCCCTTATTTATCTTTAACGATAAAATTGATAAGTAGTTCCCTAGCTTCCCCATTGAAGATTCAATATCAAACGAAAGAGCTATGCTTGGCCAACTTAATCAGTTGGCAAATGGAAACTTTTTTCCACAGCCATAAACCTGCAGGACTGTTCAGTTGTAAAATATCACACTTCACTCGAAACATTTTTTTTTTTTTTATTGAAATAAATAAGAAATACATCTTATTACTGATTTTTTAACTACTCACATTCATGAATTAATTCATACAATGTGCTATCTATGATTGTGAACAGCCATTAATTTAGGTCTTTCTGATCCATAACCAAGGAGTCCCTGTTCAATTTTTGTGATTTGTCTACAGTGGTTAATTTTTCTAGGAGATTAAAGTAGTTTAGGTTTTGCATTTTTTTCAATAACAACACATACGTGATTATTTTTAAGTTTTTAAGGAAGTGAAGTCTTTTTTGGTAACTTAATTTTGACCTTTTCTTAGTACAACTTTTGACCTTTTCTTACTATATGGGAGCAAGATACATGAAGCTAAAGCCAAAATCATCACCATAACTTATGAGATAAATGTCAAAATCAAATGAAAAAAATATAAATTTTACAAGCTTTATTTATTTATTTATTTTTTACTAAAGACGGGTACACATGATACATATAAAGGGTAAAGAATTCCAGGTAATATTAATAAATGGATCTTAGATTTATATCTTGTTAATATCCTAGCTCACCCCTTGCATCATTGGCCTTCCCCTTTAGCCCCAACTGAATACTATGAGCTTTCTTCTCACTGGGGTCTATACTATTATATGTTATGGAAGTTTTAACTTAGAGGTTGGACTTCAGTAATTACTTATAATAAATGTTTTGTAGTTGTTTCCATAGATTTTGATCACACAAGGAGCACCTAGGAATCAGAAGAAAAGGGATTACGCCAAGGACTTCAAAAAGCAATAAAATTGAGAGTCGCAGTCATAGAAGTCTAAACCAATTGTCAAAACTTGATAGATTTGAGTTGCTTGGAATATGGGTAGCCATAAAAACTTTGTACCATCTTACTGGATATAAAATATGTAATTAAATAGTCTACAAATATTTATGTAAGTGTGTATTTTTTTTTTTTCAGTAGAAAATCATGTATATTAAAATAGAAAAAATTAAGAAAAGTATTTGTACAATCAAATAGGAGGATAAAACTACCCCTCAAAACTGGAAGAGAATAGGAGACACAATCAAAAAGAGACGACCACACTTCTCAACCAGGCCAACAACAAGATGAGCATAGTCCACTGTCATATATATGTTACCCGGATTCATTTGTTTAGTGACATCCGTGACAATGACCCAGCTCTTTTTTTTTTTTTTTTTTTTAAGAGACCCAAATCATTAACTAACATAATTCATGTCAAGGTGAACCCGCCCAATTTGTATTGGCAAGAGACAGAGAGATCCTTTCCAGTCAACTTGAAAAGTATTGTTGAAAATAAAGAGGGGGAACTGTGGGGTATGGGACCCATGGTAGAGAGAGAGAGAGAGAGAGAGAGACCCAAGTTTTGGAAGATTATAGTCCCCTCTGGTGTAGAGGGATTGTGTCTCCAATTGCTGAAGAGGTTTTCAATAAGAACTTAAGAGAGAGGAAGCCCAAGTCCTGAAGGCCGCCTTACACACAACACCTATCCTCTCCTCTTTGCTTTAATTTGACCTTTCTCTGGACAGGATCCTTCTTGGAGGATTCCAGTGAGAGAAAAGAGGAGAGGAGAGGATGAGTATGAGGTCCATGGGACTGCGTCTCCCCTTTGGCTCCATCAGGTGGATAGGAGTTGGGGCATCTTGCACTCGTTGACTTCAATAATATTCACATTGGTCGCCATGCATTTTCCTTGGATTAGATCAAGAGTTCCAATCAGATATTTAGAAAAAAAAAAAAATGTCAGTTTTGATTTGGGTGCTTTTAAGGTCAACCAAACTTGAACAATTGCCAGTTTGTCACCCTTTTATGGTTTACAATCTTTGCAATATTCGCTTGGTCCAGTTCATCCGAGGCTGTCTTGAACCGTATTCCTGATCTGAACCGGATAATATTGTTCATCTAAGGGTTAGGAATGTATGATTAAGCCTAATTTGGCCTCCAATGAAACTTTTGTGATCAATTAGTTCCGTCTGGATGTTTTCTCTCAAAAATCGAAGTGGAAAGAAGACCTAATTAATTCCGTGAGCTGCAACCTCTTCCAACCGCCAGAGTTACTAGGAGTAGGCCCAAGTGAATGATTGTTTTGGACTATCTTTTTCTTTTGTTAAAGAAGAAGAATTGTATTCGTAAGGGGATAGCTGAGGAGTGGTCTTTTGACCAATCCTCTTAGCTAGCTGTTTTAGGTTGGCTCTATCTATGTATCATTTTCGGATTTCCCTTCCTGCTTAATTCAGCTGTTAGGATAGGTTGATCGATATTGTTGTCCAACTCTCTCCATGTTTTTTTTTTTTTT
>NW_024868555.1:64128-89363 GCF_013358625.1 Macadamia integrifolia | reverse complement strand
GAGTTTGGTGAAAATTGGTGGAATCAGGAGCCTGAAGAAATTCAAGATTATGTACCACCGGCTCATATTAGTATAAGCTTAGCAGAAAGAAGAAGACAGATGGATGATCTTAGGAAAAAGATTGCAAATGAGTTAGCTGTTAAAGCCGGAATGACTCAAATTACATGATTACATTTTGATGATTGGATTTAAACTTTGAAGTAGTTGGACATGTTTTGCAGTTAAGAATTAAGTTGGAAGTCCTAATTTATGCCCTTAAGTTCATAATTAGATACTTTAAGAATTATGTCAATACTTGAATTTATTCTTGTTCATACTTTTATGTTATTATGATAAATCATTTTTTTGTTGAAACATTTCATATTTCATATGGCAAGGAAACACGGCCAAATATTTCATATTTGAAGTGAACACCATGTTGTTGATATGGAGATATTCTTATTTGTCTCATTCGACTTAAGCTATTTGGGTAATAATGGTTTTCATAACTTAGAATTTATTAAAAAACCATTGACCATCCTTAGATTTTATTTAAAAATACAACTTTGACACCCATGGTGAAGATGGCACTTTATGTAAATATTGGTTTCTAACAGAAACGATTCTGTTAAGTAAGAACCATACATGTTTCTGTTTCTTTCAAGTTACAAAATCAATTTTTTTTTGCGATTACCATACAACATTTAAGATGCAGAATCATTCCAAAAAAATAGAAATGCAAAAAAGTGTGCTAGACCCAAAATCATGTTAAAAAAACAGAATCGTTACAGTACAGAGCCTTATTGTCTGGGTCATAGTTGTCAATGCGTCGCCTAGGCGTCCAGGAGGTTTGCCTGGGGCCTAGGCGGCAGTCGCCTTATTGCACTGCATACCGCCTTGTGTTTTGGGTTTTGGCACTTATTTATGCCAAATATCATTTAAGTAAATGATTCATTTACTTAAGATATTATTCATAAATAAGAAAATACCCCCTATTTGAATCCAATAAAAATAGTTTAAAAATCAAATTCCAAAAGGATAAAAAGTCAACCCCCCAGTCCAAGAAGAAAAATTGGATTTTGGTTATAGGGGCGATTTTCAACTTTTAAATGCTAGAGTTTTTCTCAATTATGAAAATTTTATAAATTCTATCATGTTAAAATATTGCTAAAAACCAAAAGTCCAGTAAAATAATTTTTTGTTTTGATATCCATAAAATTATTTTCATTCAGGCGATTTTAACAGCATTCGCGCACTTAAAAATAAGTTTGACCGGAGCATAACTTTGTCATTACAACTTAGATTTAAGTAATCTTAGACTTGTTGGAAAGCTGGTTTTATATTATAACTGATACAAAAAGTCTCATGTAAAAATAATATCATTTGATCAATCAAACTTGTTATAGAACCAGAGCATTTCTCTAAATTTTGATTTTTTATAACTTAATATGACTTAATGTTAATTTTTTATGATTTAACATGGCTAAATATTGATTTTTTAATGACTTGATGTTGCTTAATCTTGATTTTTTATGATACAAAGTATATATAGCTTACTAAATAATGTTAGAAAATAGGAAAAATAAAAAATAACAATTGGTCGCCTTGTTTGCCTCAAGGCGTGCGCCTTCTCGCCTAAGCGCTTAGACAACCCTCCACCGCCTTGGTTCGCCTTGTCGCCGTGACGACTATGCCAAGGAATGAGGGGGCCTTTTGAATGAATGAAATCCCAAGTAGAGGCAGATGTGAACAATCCCGATGTGGAGGGAAGCCAAAGAACCTCGTCTTCCCTTCCTTGGTATCCCGGAGGGATGGGGGGAAGGGAAGACCTTAAGTTAGCAAGGGGAGTGGGAGAAGAGGGAGGAGACCATCCATTTAAACATTTACTTAAATGACATTTGGCATAAATAAGTGACAGAACACAAGGTGACATGCAGTGCAATAAGGCGACTGGCACCTAGGCCCCAGGAAAACCACCTGAACGCCAAGTCATCGCCTTGGTGATGCCTTGACAACTATGCTCTAGGGGTGACCAAAGAGAGGAGGATACCTGAGGTGTGCCATGGGTCTAACCAGAGGGAGGTGGAGGAGCCCATACCAATGGTATAAGATAGGGCTCGGAGAAGGCCTGCATCTTAGAATTTTACACCAAATCCAGCAGTTACCAGAGGAGAGGGAGGCAGTACAGAGAAAATAATTTTTTAGAGGAGAAGAGTAAACCCAAGAGACCCAAATGCTCCGCTGCTTTGTGACGATTTTCCAAATGAGCTTCAGGATACCCACAGAGTTGGTATCTTTGATATGTCTCAATTCTAAACCACCTTCAGCCTTGGGACAACAAACTTTGGACCAGCACATAGGGTGGAGAAATTTCGTGGTAATTCTGGTTTTTGTGTTTCTTCTTCCAATTGCAAGCTTCTTTATCATGTTTCCTCTTCTTTTACCCTTCAAGCTCAACTAAAAATGGAAAGAACTCACCAACCATCTACATATTCATTCCACCTTTCCAAGGGAACATGAAATCGGTCATTCAAGTTTTTGGAATGCATTCTATTTTACCATTAAGCCTACTAGAGTTGGTTTTATCTAAGCAGGCTAAAGCTTTGAATCCTACGGGAGAATATTGATGTTGCTCTCTCCTCTGCCTTATTTATGGCTACATGGAAGGACAGAAAGACTAGAATCCTCAAAACACCCTCATTGTAACTTGCCTAAATGGCTGATAAAGTTATAATATTTCCTTTATGCTGTTCTTATGGCCATTGTTCTCAAAGTATTCAAGTAGATAAAAGTGTATTTCAGTGGGATGCACTCATCCATAAACATTTAGTATTGTGCTTCAAGTGTATTCTTAATACAGCTTTTATTAATTGTAATTTATGAATTTATTGTTTAGCAGAAATAATGCAAAATTAATTTAAAATTTCTAATTGACTGGTGAAGGACAAGGCAACAGAAAACTTACCACTTTGGAACAAAGGAATAAAAGAACACTAAAACAGGATAAGAATGAGGAACAAATGTACATCATTAGTATCATATATGTCAAGGTGACAAGGGCCACAACATCACCCAAGGCATTAGAGAGGGGCCCTAGGCATGCAGTATATGTAATAGAGCAAGGATTATATTATATAATTAAGGTTATATGCAACATTAAAGACAGATCAATGCAATATGTAAGAAAATGACTGTGCCTACCTGTTGGTTCACAAGACAAATATATTACATTATCAGAAGAAATACAGATGCATGTTCATTGCTATCTTTCATCATTTTTCTTTTAGATAAATAATTACAGTATATCCTTGAGCATTGATGCATGCTGAATTAGATAAGAACAGTACCTCAAGACCAAGATAGCAGATTGAAGCACCAGTAATGTTCCAGTCAAGGATTCTATCACTGGATTCAAGTTTCATCCCTTGTCGTCGAAGAGCCAGCGAAGCAAGACCATCCGCAAAGCAGAATCCTGGTGATAATCTGAAGAAGTTCTGGTAGAATCAAAACAGATTCAGGTAAAGGCATGCCAGATACTGTAGATCAAGCATTCTTAGAGTAATAAGCAGACAAAGTTAATCTGAAACCTAAGTACTTAAAAAAAAAAAAAAACGGTGCACCATAGTTGCTGTGGCATCTAGGCGGTAGGCAACCCATGGCAGACGTCAAGGCAACACTAAAAAGCCTAGGTGGTGCCTAGGCAACCAAGGCGCCCTTCCCGTAAAGGGCACATAAACACCTAGGCATCCAGGTGATGCCTTAACTATGCAGTTAACTTATAATATTGATGCACTTTTTTGAGGTCACATGAGATCTTAGATGCATATTGGAACTCATAAAGGAACGTGCAAAACAAACAGTAAAAGGAAACTTTAGCTGCAGTTAGGTGAGAAAACATTTAGTATATTCAAATTCAAGTGCTGCACACATACTGACATACATGATTCAGTGGTTACAAATAATAAAATATTTCAACAATAATCAGGCCTCTCTTTGGGTGACAATACTTTTGGGCATTCAGTTACTTTACAGCCTCATGGTTGTAAATGCTAATTTATTAAGGAAAACGACATAAATCCAAATCATAAAAAAAAAAAAAAAATGGGTGAATTAGAAATTCATTGCCAAGGAAAAGAGAGAATGGGGGTTGGGGGGGGGGGGGACAGCCCTTAGGGGCAAAAATAAAAACAGAAAAACCTACGAAAGGATGCTACAGCCCAGTAGGGGGGGGATCTAAAATAGGAGGAGGTGAACCCCAAGAAGATATAATAAAGTTGTTTCTGAGGGAGTTTGCAACCGGCAGGGCCTCAATGAGAGAAAGCTTGGGGAAGACTTCAAAGTAGATGGAATTCCAAATATTGTCAAAGAACTTGGAGTTGGAAATCCATCCATGGAGATTTCGCTCCATCCAGATGTTGTTAATAGCCACCCCGAAGGAATGTTTTCCAGCAGCGTTACAAATGGTCTTACCCGCAAAGGTCATGTCAATCCAAATTCATTATTTAGAGAGGGGAAGGGGGGATCACATAGAAGGCCAACAATGAGAGGACTCTTTTCTAGATAGAGGAAAAGTGGCACTCAAAGAAGAGGTGGTTAATATCTTCATAACCTTTCCAGCAAAGGCAGCAAGTAGGGGAGACAGGAATATGACGATGGATGAGAACAGCTTGGGTTGGGAGGAAATTAGAAAGGGTTCTCCATATGGCAAGGAATGTGGAATCTAAACCATATGATTTTGAGCCAAGGACAAGTGGTGCCCTTAGAACGAACAAGATGCTAGGTGGAAGAGGATAAATTTCCAGAGGAGGAAGGAGACCAAATAATATTATCATCCCTAGAGGATAGGGGGGAAGGATGGACCAAAGGGGGGAGAGGGAGGTGGGGGTGGGAGGAGGGGAGCAGGCACCATTGGTGATGATAGAGGAGACTGAGAAGTCTTTGGCAAGGCCAGAGGAATAGACTGATTTATGCCACATAAAAAGAAAGAGAACCCCCAAGGGGTGCCAGTTGTCAAGCCAGAGAGAAGTGGCTTAGCAATTACCTATCTTACAATGGATGACATCCATGGCAAGAGGCCAAGCCTGCAGGATTTTATGCCAGACCCAGGAGGCATCTTGAGAGAGAGGGACAATCCAAAGGGAATCTTTGCAAAGGAAAGAGGAGTAGACCTAATAGTCCCATATACTATGTTGTTTGGAAGCAATCTTCTAGATGAGCTAAGCAGCCGGGTTGTCATCCTTAATTCTTTCGAGACCAAGCCCTCTCTCTTCCTTGAGGAAGCAGATAGAGGACCAACGGATGGGGTGGAGGAATCTGGACAAATCTCCACCTTTCCAGAGAAAAGAGCATAAGAGAGATCTCAATGGCCTTAATGGTGGCCTTAAGGAGGGAAAGATACCAGACTAGTAGATGTAGAACGATTGGAGGACAAGACTTAACAAGCTCCAGTCAACCAGCATAAGTAAGGAGCTTTCCTTTCTAGAGTTCGAGCCTTTTTCCGAATATTGTCCAGCATAGGAGTACGGTGGTGGGCAATGAGCCTAGTGGAGAAAAGGGGGAGGCCGAGGTACTTGACTGGAAAGGAGCCAAGAGAGAATCCCGTCAGCTAAAGGTGGTGGGCTTTGGTGTCATCAGAGACACTGGAAAGAAAGATGCTGGACTTCAGGAGACTGGTGTAGAGACCAAATATGGATTCAAAGGAGCGGAGGGAGGAGATAATGGTTTGCATGGAGAGGGGTCAGCTTTGGAGAAAATCATAAGATCATCTGCAAAGGTAAAATGGGTTAATTTTAAAGATTTGCATTTGGGATGGGGGAGATGAGAAGATCATTGGTATGCGAATGGATGGATCTAGAAAGGACCTCTAATGCAAGGGAGAAGAGAGAGGGGGAAGGGGGGGCAGCCTTGTTTGCTACTAGCAGTAGGGGCAACGAAACCAGCCAGGGAGCCATTGATAAGGATAAAGAATTTTGGGAGGAGATACAGGCAAAGACCCAGTTAACGAAAGTTGCGGGAAGGTCATAGAAAGTAAGACTTTTTTTTAGTGACGAAGTCCCATCTGATCGAATCAAAGGCTTTATGGATATCTATCTTGAGAAGGGCAGAAGGGATAGGGTTTTCCTCCCAAAGCCACGAACAATTTCATGCCAGAGGATGATGTTGTCTTCAATGCTTTTGCCAACTATGAAAGCTGATTGATTGGGACTGACAAATGACTCCCTGGATCCGGGAAGCAAGGATCTTAGCAATGAACTTGCAACCAGGGATATGGGTCTGAAGTCAGACGTGGAGGAGGCTCCCTCCATTTTGGGAATGAGGTTAAGGATGGTGTGGTTCACCCCAAGGACTTGAGAGGGATTGAGGAAGAAGATTCTAATCATAGGAATGAGATCGATCCCTATGATTCCCTGGCAAGAAGAGAAAAACTCCATGTTGAAGCCATAAGGGCCAGGGGCTTCACTAGGCTTATGACAATACAAAGCAGCAAAAATTTCGGAATAAGAGGAGATGGCTTGGAGGAGGGGGGGTAGGAGACATGGGGAGGAAGGGGGAGGGCAAAAGATATTCTTGAGGAAAGAGACAACTTGAGACTTGATGTCCTCAGGGAAGTGGAAAATGGATCCATTGGGGATAAAGAGAAGGGGAATGGAGTTGTAGTTGATTCTGACGTTAAGAGTTTTACGGAAGTAGGTAGAGTTTGAATCACCAAGACCAATCAATTTAATGCGAGATTTTTGCTTAAGGAAGCTCTCTTCTTGGGCCAGTGAGAGGAAAGCTCCAGGAAGAGGGGTTTCTCCTCCTGAGCAATTTTAGGGTTTTGAAAGTTATATTGGAGAAGGCATTAGGTAATGGCATGCTTATCTCTCCAGAGGAGACTCGAGAGAAGATGATCCCAAGGTCGAAGAGTTCCATTCTTTGAGGGTAAATTTGGAATTTTTGAGCTTGCGAGCTAAGGCAATTAAAAGGGAGTAGTAGGAGTGCACCGGCTTAAGCCAAGGCCAAGCTGATTGGACAATAGGGAGGAATCCGAGGTGGGAGGTCCACATGTTGAAGAATTTGAAGGGCTTGGGACCAAATGAGATAAACGGCTAGATGAAAAGAGAGATTGGACTATGGTAAATTAAATGCCACAGGCCCACAACAGTAAAGGGTACTGACCAACAAGGGTAGTTCAGATGGGGTATTCGTTTTCCATTGCATACAATTGGGAGGGGAGGGTATCGCAATTTTGACCAGATTGAATTCTTTGCACTTGTCATGAAATATTAATTTCTCCTTTCACCTTCTTGTCTTGAAACAGTGAGAATTAGCTATATGAATTTGAATCAGCTGTTACATCAAATGTAATAAGGGATCAGTGCTTCAGGCCATTGGAACATAGAAGATCCATTTCAATTGTCTAGTCTATGTCCAGAGGACGATTCCTTTTCTTATTACCACTCAGTCAACAAGAGGTCTGAAAGCAGGTAATAAATTAAATCAGTCACCTATATCAATCACTTCGCTACCCTTGAAGAGGATATCTCTAATTGAAGATGTCTATAAAGTAATTCCTGCCTTAGGGGTCCCCACGTAATAAGCTGCCAGGTTATATCCATACTCCACTCAATAAGAAGCTAAAAGGTCCCAGCTTCTAAGGCATCATTCTTCTCATTTTGTAGTTCCTTAACTTGAAACTGGATAGCAATAATGGAGGAGGCTTGACTGGCCTCTAAGAGTCAATTTAGAATAAGGGATTACTTTATACAGAGATCAATCATCTAACCAGCTACTTGAGACAGGTCTAGAAAGCCAGGCATAAGTATCTGAGTTTTTTTTTTGGGGGGTGAGTAAATAAATGAATAATAGGAGAAAAGGGAGGGGGGGACTAGGCCATGAGCCAAAAGTTGCAAGAAGCAACAAGGGAAACAACCCTAAAGAGCAAGAGAAGAGGGGGACAAGTAGAGATAGGTAAACCTTAGGAGACAACAATATGTTTGTTCCTTGGGGTTTTATAGACAGAGCCAAACGGGGAACAACTAAGCTTGGAGAAACATTATTGTTGATGGATTTCCAAATCATATCAAAAGATCCGGATTTGGAAGTCCATCTACGAAGTTTACCCTCCATCCAAAGGTGGGAGATAGTAGCAAAAAAGAAAATTTCCCAATTATGTCACAAACAAATCTTCCAGGGAAAGTTATATCGATCCAAATCCATTCTCTATCTAGCGGAAGGGGACGTCTTCTAGCTGGCCAGAATTTGGAAAGGACATATTTCCAGACTGAGGAGAATGGGTAGTAAAAAAAAAGATGGCTCGTATCTTCTGTACCATTCCAACAAAGGCATCAGGCAGGAGGAACAGGGATGTGATAGTAGATGAGGAAGGATTGAGTGGGGAGGCAGTTGGAGAGGACTCTCCAAACAGTGAAGCTATGGCGGGGGATATGAGATTTGAACCAAACAACACGTTTACGAGCAGTGGACATGTTCGGCACGATATGCCTTCCTCATGTCGTGGCGATTCGTCCCCCGTCCCCTCCCCAACTCATTTGATATGATGGAGCTTATAGTTGCACAACGTTAAGGATAGACTAAACAATAAGACTATCTAGATTTATTATATGTTAGGATAAGAGTGCTGACTCAATCTTACCTAACATACCATATTCGTAATTGGTATCATCACTATAAATAAAGTGTTAGAATATAGGATAAGTGTGCAGCAGGGGCACAATGGGGGTTTCCCCCCTCCACCGACACTATTTAGAATGGGGTGGCTAGATGGGGGGTATATTTGTAATTGGATCATACCCTGTACTCTTGTTTGGGTTATGTCCCTGTTTAGGTTATGACTTGTACCCCTTTTATGACTCTACTTTTCTTATTATGAATAAAGGGCATGGGTGATCAATTAGATCACTCATGCATTCTCCCCATTCTTGCTCTGGTATTAGAGCTAAGTTTCTGATCTAGTTTTTTTCTTCAGCCACTTTTCTTCTCTCCTTCCAAAATCGTAGCCCTCTCTCTCATCTTTCATCTTCTTCACAAGCCCTCCATCTTCTCTCACGTTGCCTTCCTAACTACCTATAGGATGGCACAAATGAGGTGATTCATATGATTCTAGTTGCTGGCCTATACATCACCTCAATGTTTTAAACAAAATAAACTTTAAAATATTAGGGTTCTTACCTGTCTACGATTTTTTATTCTTCTCCTCCCTTGGAATTTGGTTCTTCCTACCTTTATGAACAAATTTCCACTCATTGAAGATCAAGTACAGCAACCTAGAGAGGACCCATCATCACCTACAAGATCAACCGGCAAGACTGAAGCCCCTTTCATCTGCGTTTTCAAGAAACAGGGTTTTTTCTCTCTCCAAAACCCTGTCTCCATTGATTTTAGGGTTCTACACCTCAGAATCGACTGAGTTTTGGAGGATATCTTCCTCACCCCTAAAGAGGAGTTCGACCAGCTCTATGTGCGATCCTCTTTTTTGAAGATTTTTAGGGTTTTCTCCTAAAACCGTAATTGAACCATCTCTCCAGTTTTTCATCAAAATCAGATATAACTTGGAGGACTTCTTCACCACCTTATGGGTGGTTCGATCCAAGTATTGGCCTTTTTTGACAGCTGGTTTTGAGATCTGGTTACTCCAAGATTTTTGTTGACTTCTCCCTATTTTCATCATGTTGGGAGTAACTACTATATCTACTGCAACCTCAAACTCTGATGGGCAAGATCGCAATAAATATATTCCTTTTGGTGCTTATAAATATATTCCTTTTGGTGCTTACTTTGTGAAATTCGATGGAACTAATTATCTCATCCGGCCCAGAACCACTTATCTTACGATTGTTAGTAGAGGTCTCACTAGACATATCACAAGCAAATCAAAGAAACCCTCTGAGAAAGGTATTCCTCAGGAGAAATGGATCATCAATGACTCTCTGATAATGGATTTTTTTCTATCAACTCTATACATCAATCAATCCCTAGAGGATTCTAGTTGTTAGAAACTGCTTCTCAGATCTGGTCCACTGCCAAAGAAACCTATGAACAAATAGGGAATGATGCTCAAGTATTTGATCTTTATAAGAAAGTGCATACTACTACTCAACAAGACCTCTCTGCGTCCAGTATTATGCTGAACTTCGAACTCTGTGGTATGAGCTTGATCACTTTGTAGACTATCATCTGTGCAATGCTGAAGATATTGCTCCCTTTGCAAAACATGGGGATAAAATTAGGGTGAATGATTTTTGGCTGGTTTAAATGTTGAGTGATGAGATTCGTGTCCAGGTACTTAGCAAATCTCCCTTTCCTACGCTGGAACAGTCCTTTCCCTGGTTCATACGGAGGAGTGCCGTCGGAACTCTATGCTACACACACTCCCTCTACCAAGATATCAGCCTTGTAGACTGGTTCTACTACTTCTGAGGGAGTTGGTGTCCATACCAATGACACTACCAAAAAGGAGGTGAAATGTGAGCACTGCAACCAACCATATCATACCAAAGCCACATGTTGGAAAATTCATGGCAAACCAGCTGATTTTGAAGCTAAACATGCTCGTGGTAAATCCAAGAACAAGGCCCATCAAGCTGAAACTGTTGATAAACCTTCTGAAACTGATACTGGTTTATCCCAAGAAGAACTCCAAGCTTTCAGACGTATGCTCCAGGCTTCCAATTCATCAGCACCTGCTAATTCTCCAGCTCCTTCAGATTGCAACTTTGCTCATTCAGGTATCTTATTTGGTGGTCACTATGCATTAGTAGTCTCCAGTCCTTGGATCATTGACTCCGGTGACTAGTTCCTCCAATCTATTCCACTAGTATTCTCCCACCTCAGGAAGAGAAAAAGTGAGGGTTGTAGATGGCACCTTATCTTCTGTCTCTAGAAAGGGTTCTATTAAGTGTTCTAATTCTCTCTCTTTATATTCAGTTTTACGTATCCCTAACTTTACTACTAATTTGCAATCTATTAGTAGTCTTACTAGGGATTTGAATTGTAAAGTAACATTTATTCCTTCCCACCGTGTTTTCCAGGATCTGGTAATAGGGAAGACGATTGGATGTGGTAAGATGCAGGGTGATCTCTATTTGCTTGATGATGGTTGTCTTCCTATAGCTACGGTCTCTACTATTCCTCATCAGCAACACTCTAATCTGCCACAGTGGCATTGTCGGTTGGGACATCCTCCTCTTGGAACATTATTTCTTTTATTTCCGCAATTAGTTAAACAATGTAATAGGGATGACTTTTTTTGTGAATCCTATATCCTGGCTAAACAACCTTGTTCTAGTTATTTTCCATTAAATAAAAAAAAAACCTTAACTTTTCCATTTGGTTCACTATGATGTGTGGGGTCCATCTTGTCAGACGTATATCTCTAGTAAACGTTGGTTTGTGTCCTTTATTGATTGTCACTCTCGCACAACATGGGTGTATATGATGCAGCATAAAAGTGAGGTGCTCAATTGCTTTCAACACTTCCACAAGATGATTCAGACTTAGTTCAATGCTACATTGAAAATTCTTCGTAATGATAATGATACTGAACATATGGAGGGTCAAATTCAGAGGTACCTTGCTCAAAATGGGATCCTTTATCAAACTAGCTGCATTGGCACTCCCGCTCAGAATGGGGTTGTCAAATGCAAGAATAGATACTTATTGGACATTGCCCGCGCAATGATGTTTGTCAGATAGGTTCCATCTCAGTATTGGAGTGATGTTGTTTTGACTGCTATCTACTTGATCAACCACATGCCTACTAGGGTTCTTGATTCCTGTACTCATGTTGCCGTTCTTCATTAGGATAACTCCTTTCTGGTTCCTCCAAAGACTTTTGGGTGTGCTTACTACACTAGCACAACTACAGCACCTTTACACATCTCCTCGCTAGCCCTGGATCTAGAGCCAACTGAGCCTATTGTGGTAGGTATAATTTCTTCTTCTGACCAACCCATTGCTCTTAGAAAAGGCACTAGGACTTGCACTCAACACTCCATATCCCATGTTGTTTCATATGATTCTCTTTCTCCCTCCTATCGTGCTTTTGTGTCTTCTCTTTCTTTTGCTTGTGTTCCCCAGAATTGGCAAGAAGCTCTTGCAGATGGAAAATGGAAGGCTACATGGGAACTTACGACCCATCCTCGTGGGAAAAAAATCGGTCAGTTATAAGAGGGTGTTTGTGGTGAAGCAGAAGATAGATGGCTCTGTAGATAGGTACAAGGCGAGACTTGTGGCTAAATGATTCACTCAAACATATGGCATTGACTACCAGGAGACATTTGCACCAATTGCCAAATTGACCTCTATGCAAGTGTTGCTCTCATGTGCTATGAACCTAGAATGGGATCTCCAACAAATTGATGTCAAGAATGCTTTCCTCCATGGAGAGCTCAATGAGGAAGTACATATGGATATTCCATTGGTTTCTCCAGTAAGGGAACACAGGGCAAGGTTTGTAAGTTGAAGCACGCTCTCCATAGTTTAAGCAATCACCTAAAGTGGTTTGGGAGATTTCACGGCGATGGCATTTGTGGGGTATAAGCAAAGCAATGGCGGCCACACATATAAAGAGGTATGGTGATAAAAATTTCTATTCTCATCGTCTATATGGATGACATTGTGGTGACAAGGAATGGCAGTGCTGAGATTGGTCGCCTCAAGGACTTTCTTGGTTGAGAGTTTGAAATAAAGGATCTTGGGAAGCTAAAGTACTTTTTTGGGATTAAAGTTGCTTGATCTTCTGAAGGCATCTTTCTATCCCAGAAGAAGTACATCCTTGATCCATTGTCAAAGACTAGTTTATTAAACTGTCGTCCTTCTGATACACCTATGGAAGCTAGTACACGACTTAAGGAAAAGGAGGGTGAATCTGTTAACAAAGGGTGTTACCAATGGTTGGTAGGAAAACTGATCTATCTCTCCCATACTCGGCCTAATATTGATGTGGCTGTCAGTTTGGCGAGTCAGTTTATGCATGATCCTTACTCCTCCCATATGGAAGCAATCCTTCATATCCTAAGGTACTTGAAATCTACTCCAGGAAAAGGGATTCTTTTATCTCCTCATAATTATCTCAAAGTTGAAGCCTATATAGATGCTAATTGGGCTGGATCTCCAGATAGAAAGTCCATCTCAGGTTATTGTACCTTTGTGGGTGGGAATCTTGTCACATGGCATAAAGAAGCAAAACGTAGTAGCTCATTCTGGTTCTGAAGCAAAGTTTCATGCTATAGCACAAGGAATTTTTTAGTTATTGTGATTACGCACACTATGTTTGTTCGTCTTCTTATGATGCTCTACTGTGATAACAAGGCTGCTATCAGTATTGCCCATAATCCAGTATAGCATCACCGTACCAAAGATATGGAGATTGACAAACAATCCATCAAAGAGAAGCTAGATGCTGGCTTGATTTGTGTCCCCTTTCTGAAGTCTGAAGATCAATTAGCTGATATATTCACTAAGGATTTAATAGGAAAGATATTTCATTCTTGTTTAGTCAAGTTCGGCATGTGTGATATCTATGCACCAACTTGATGGGGAGTGTTAGAATATAGGATAAGTGTGCTGTAGGGGCATAATGGGGTTTCCCCCATCCACCGACCCTATTTAGAGTGGGGCGGCTGGATGGGTGGCATATTTGTAATTGGATCATAACATAGTCATGTTTGGGTTATGACTCCTGTTTGGATAATGACTTGCACTCCGGATATGAATCTACTTTGCTTATTATAAATTATAAATAAAGGGCTTGGGTGATCAATTAGATCATTCTTGCATACTCCCCATTCTTTCTCTCAACATAAAGCATGGCCTCTGATAATTCTAACAAGCCAATCCATTCTCATATTCTCTCAATCTCTTCTTCTCATCTTCGACTTGGTATTAGAGCCCAATAGTTTGGGTATTTTTTTTATTTTTCTCGCTACTAAAAGGGATCAACCTTACAGATTAGAGGCTTCGGCCTCCCAATGCTGAGCATGGCTACTTGACACATGATGCATTCCCCTACCGACTGAACCACTAACGACACTATAGCTCCACGCCTTCATGACATCTCGCCAGCCTCCAAGCTTTTATCGGTTACCATTAGAGCTCCTGCCTTCTCCAACATTACCACTAAGGGTTTCCGCCCTCTTTCCGTGCACCGCCAAGGATCATGTCCTCTTCGACCACCGTCATGCACCAAGAGGGCCCTAGGCCCTCTATTCTATCACCCTCCAGCTCTCCCAGGTTCCAGGAAGAGCCCCTGCCATGGCCCTCCCCCCGGACGGGAGTCTGCTGACTTCGTCTTCTCCTACCGTTTCTGAGTCCTCTTCCCCCCACCCTCCACCCTCCACCCTCCCTCTCTCCCTCTCTCCCTCTCTCCCGCTACAAAATGCTTGAAGCTCTCCTCCTCCGATTTTCGCCTCCCCCTCTGCTGGAGGACTCCCCCTGCAATTTATCCCCCCCCACCATGCTTGGTGAATCTCTCATTGCCAAATGCCCTGAGGGCCTGCTTGATGATGAAGCTTCCAGGTGGTCCTCATCGCTTGTTGGCCACTTCTTGGGGAAGCGACCTCTATTCCTTTCGGTGAAATCCTCTCTCCTTAAGCAATGGAAGCCTTCGAGCTCTGTGGACATTTTTCTTATGGATCACGGATTCTTCTTGTTCAAATTTTCCGATGAGAGACAAATTCGGTTTCTTGAGGGTGGCCCTTGGCGTGTGGGGAGGAATCCCATCTTCCTTCAATCCAGGCATAGTCGATTGCTTCTCAACCGGGTAAATTACTCTACCATCCCGCTTTGGGTTTCCCTACCTGATCTTCCCCTGCACTTCTGGTGCTCCAATGGGCAGAGCACTGAGGGATCGGTTCTCAGACAGCCGATTTGTTCCAACGTTCGCACATGCCCCAAAGATCGGCTTGCTTATGCGCGCATCTGTGTGGAAGTTTCAGCCTCTGCAGCGCTCCCTTTCTCTATCTCTATCCAAAATGGAGATGGATTTACCTTCCAGCAATCTGTATGTTATGATTGGAGACCCCCTCATTGCTTAAGCTACAAGGTCTTTGGTCACGATACCACCGTCTACCTTCCTAGGCCCCCGACCTCTGCCGATGATGTGAACCTTGCTTCAGTTGGGACCTCCCTGAGAAGGGACCACTCCCTTATGTCCGATCCTGATTAGAGACCTTTTCTCCCCCCTCCGGGGCATGGTCTTCGGCTCTCTAGGCAACGAAGACCATCACGACCAGCTGCTGCCGTTGCTGCCGATGTCTTCCCAACCCCGTCGGTCTAGTGTGATCCTTTGCCCGTTGGTCACAATAGGTTCTCGATGCTGCAGGCGGATTTGGAGGTTTCTGTCGACTTGGCCTGTCCAGACACTGTTGATGTCCCTCCCCTTGAGCGTCTGGAATCCGTACCTGTTGTTGTCGAATCAGCAGAAGTTGTTTCATCCGAAGAGGGCTCTTCCACCTCTACTTCATCCTCTAACGACAGAGCCTCCAGAGATTCTTCCTCTGGTGATGATTCCTCAGATTGTGAATCATCTGCAAGTGAGACCAATGGGGATGGCTCTCCCTCTGACGAGTCTGAGCACCCAATGGAAATCTCACCTAGGTCTAAGCCTCTCGATGCCTCGCATGCCCCCTTTTATGTTGAAGACCCTCTGTCGGTTACGAGGCACTACCCCTCCTCACCTTCCATTGCTGGGCTATTGAACTCTGGATCCTTGGGCCTGGCAGTTGGCCCATCTGGCTATCGCCCCTCACATCTTAAATCCCCCCCTGGATCAGTCCACCTCTCTGGCTTAGTTTGTTCTCCTTCTGGCCCAGCCCAGGCCCTTTCTCCTACCCTTGGAAACCAGCCCACCATCTCCACCTCTGGCCTTTCTCCTTCCACCAAATCCATTTCCTTGAACCCAACCCAGAACTCCATTAATCCTTCTTCCCTGCCCAACGGGTTTGCCAAATGTTTGAATGTCTTGGCCTCTCAGCCTCTAACTTCCAAGTTGCTCCCTGCTCATGGCAACCCCCCTTTGTCCTATCATTGGCGACGCAGTGCCAGACCTAAAGCTGTTCGTGCCTGCTCCAACCCTTTAGAGCACGAGAAGCCTCCCTCCACCAGTGCCTGATGTCTCACGGCCTGGTCTGGAATCTTAGGGGCTTGAATTCCCCCCAGAAACAAGCGGCTGTCCGGTTGCTTATGAAAGATTATCGTCCTAGTTTTTGTTGCCTTTTAGAAACTCACATTAAGGAGGCCTCTTTCTCCCGTGCTGCTGCATCCATTGCCCCTGGCTGGTCCTCTCTCACAAACCACTCCAAGCACCCAAATGGTAGAATCTGCTTCCTTTGGGATGCTTCCAAACTCTCTGTCACTCTCCTTTCCTCTTCCTCCGAGTTTCTCCACCTAAATATTTGACACTGCAGGCAGCTACTCCTTCCTCTTCTCCGCCATCTATGCTTCTAATCGTTTGTTGGACAGGAGCACTCTTTGGGCTGACTTGCGCAAACTTGGTGGCCAGGTCTAGGCCTTGGGGTATTTGTGGGGATTTCAATGTGGTTCGTTCTGCCCACAAAAAGCAAGGAGGGGGTCATCTGAATTTGGGAAGCATTGATGCTTTTAATTAGTTCATTGAGGATTTGGCTGTGGATGACCTTAGTTGGTCTGATATCAATTTTACTTGGAGCAATAAAAGAGCAGGCTCTGATCGTATTGCCTGTAAGCTTGACCGGATGTTAGTAAATGAAGCTTGGCTTTCCATCTTCCCTTCCTCTCATGCCACCTTTGAGCCGCCCGCCACTTCAAACCATAGCCCCATTTTGCTTCTCACTCAGCCCTTCAGCTAATTTGGTCCAAAACCCTTCAAATATTTTGACATGTGGTCCTCTCACCCTGATTTCCTTTCCCTTGTTCAATCAGCTTGGGATAAGCCTGTCCTAGCCCACTCCATCCCTCTTATTGCCTTGGCCAGGAAGTTAAAAAATGTCAAAGAAGCTCTTAAGTATTGGAATACTAATACCTTCGCGAACATTTCTTCTCTTGTTGCTGATTGCAGGAACAAGCTCACTTCCATTCAGATTCACTTACAAGCTGATCACCTGAATGTTTCCCTGGCTGAGGAGGAGAAAACTGAATCTGCAAAGCTTGCCTCCTTCTTGGCTAGTGAGGAGAGCTTCCTGAAGCAAAAATCCAGAATTAATTGGTTGGAGCTAGGGGACTCTAATTCTTCCTATTTCCATCGATCTCTTAAAGCAAGGAACAACTTCAACTCCATTCTCAAGCTTACTAATTCTGAGGGTATTCAAGTGGACAAAGTTGAAGAGATTAAAGAGGTGGCAGTGGATCATTTCAAGAAGTTGTTCAATCCCCTCTATTCCAGCAGCCCCCATTCCTGTTGGCCTCATCAACAAGTTCATTCCTTCCAACATGGCTCAAATGCTTTGGTCTATCCCCTCAGATGAGGAAATCACTAAGGCAATTCTCTCTCACAAAGCTGGTAAAGCGCCTCACAAAGCTGGTAAAGTGTCGAGTCCGGATGGTATTAGTATGGGTTTTTTCACCTTAGCATGGGATATTATCAGAGAGGATTTGATTAAAGTTGTCAAAATGTTCTTCTTCAACCCAAGCCAGGTCAAGGGTATTAGTCACACTTTCCTCTACCTTATTCCCAAGAAAGATGGAGCAGGCTCTATGAATGATTTCAGGCCAATATCCCTTTGCAACATTCTATACAAGTTCATCGCCAAAATCCTTGCCATTCGGATCAAGAATGTGGTCGATTCCCTTGTTAGCGAGAACCAATCAGCTTTCATCCCTGGAAGAAGCATTGGTGACAACGTCCTTCCTTGCCATGAGATTGTTCGAGGATTTGGCAAAAAAGGCCATTCTCCTGTCGCTCTTATGAAGATTGGCATCCATAAGGCTTTTGATTCTCTTTGGTGGGATTTTATCATCTCGGTTCTCACTCAGATGGGGTTCCCACCTGCTTTCACCAACTGGATTTTCCATTGCATTGCTTCTCCCAAGTTCTCTGTTTTGGTTAATGGTAGTCCGGCAAGCTTCTTCTCTCCCTCAGCCGGTATTAGGCAAGGATGTCCCCTTTCGCCCTACATCTTCTGCCTTTCTATGGAAGTTCTCTCTAGAAATTTGCAGCCGGCCACTGATCAAAAGCTCATCTCCCCCATTCCCAAGTGCAGAGCTATCAAGTTGACCCATCTTGCCTTCGCCGATGATTTGATGATATTCTCCAAAGCGGATGGCCCCTCCTTAGATGCTATTCTACATTGCATGAATCTCTTTTCTAGGATGTCTGGCCTTCAGATCAACCACAGGAAATCTCTCCTCTTCCTCTCGGGTATCTTAGATGACGTGAAGGCCTCTCTCCTTTAGAAATCTGGGTTTGCTCTGGGTTCTCTGCCAGTTAAGTACCTGGGGATTCCTCTTATTCCTGGGAGGCTTACTGCCCATCACTGCACTCCTATGTTGGATCTCATCAGGAAATGCCTTCACCTTTGGAAAGGAAAGCTTTTATCCTTTGCGGGCCGACTAGTGCTTCTTAAAGTTGTCCTTCAAGCTTCTTATATTTATTGGACTGGAATCTATGGGCTGCCCAAGACCATTATATCCAAAATGGAATCCATCTTTGCTTCCTTCCTCTGGAAAGGGTGTGAATCTTCTAGATTCCTTCGCCCGATCAGTTGGGCCGCGGTGTGCCTCCCTAAAAATGAAGGGGACTTAGGTCTTAGGCGGATCAAGGACGTTAACAATGCAGGAATCTTAAAGCTCGTCTGGAAAGTGGTTTCCAGGAAGAAATGCATTTGGGTGGACAGGGTCTACTCGCATATTATCAAGCATGGCTCCTTTTGGTCTATGAACTCTCCTCCAAACTCCTCCTGGGTGCGGTGCAAGATATTCTCCCTCAGAACCATTGCCTCTAGATATATCTCCTATAGCATTGGGGATGGCTCCTCCACCTTCCTCTGGCTTGACCCTTGGCATTCGATGGGAATCCTCTCTAATGTGCTCACTGCCCATAGGTCGTAGCATCTACAATTCGGGGCTGCCTAGGCATGCTAGAGTTGCAGACATTTTATCATTTGGAGTCTGGGCCCTCCCAACTCACTCCTCTCCTCAATTTGCTGAGATCTGGAATAGCTTGCCTACTCTCCCTCTTGGAGGGCATCAGAGAAGTGATTCAGTCCTTTGGCTCCACTCTTCAAATGGGCTCTTCAGTTCCAAGACTACTTGGGATCATATCAGATTGCATGGGGACCCAGCTCCATGGCACAAGCTTATTTGCTTCAGGCATCATATTCCAAGGCAAAGCTTCACAGCTTGGAGGGTCTTCAAGAAGTGCCTTCCTACACAAGCATTCCTCATCCAGAGAAGAATCCCAGTGTCCCCAGCTTGCTATCTTTGAGGCTCAGAGCCGGAAGACATTGATCATCTCTTCTTCCCCTGCCCTGTTTCATTCTCCATTTGGACTTTGTCCTATCCAAATGCTAGCCGGCCAGAAGAAGAATCCTTCCCTTCCATAGGGAGTGGATTTGGATGGACATGACCTTCCAAGGGAAGACTATATGTGATATGAACGCCAAGCTTGCTTTCTGTGCCTCAATCAACCAAATCTAGATGGAGCGCAATCATAGAAAATGGACCTCCAACTCTCGGCCTCCTGCAAAGATTTGGAGTTCCATATTTTCTGATGTCAAAGCAAGGATCTCTAAAGTTTCTATCACTTGTCCCCCTTCCCCTCAAAATTGCCATATTGCAGACTCTGGGGACCTTCCCTCTTCTGTGGTTCGGACTTTAGCCTTCTCTTGAGGGCTAGTCCTTTTGTATTTTCTTTCTCCCTCCCCTTAGGGGTTTGTAAGTATTTTCTTTGTCTTGGTAATGAATTATTTATTCACCCAAAAAAAAGAGCCCCTTCCCCTCGCGCTCTTCCGCCGAGCCCAAACCAGGACCTCTACTCCTTTCAATCACTGACCAGGGCCTTTGCTGTCTTTCGATCACTGCCAAGGGCCCCTGCCCCCTTGCGCTTGTTTGCCAGGACTCCACAAGGGCCCTGCCCTTTTGCAACTTCCGCTAGACCTCCTCCAAGCACCAATTAGGGCTCTTGCCCTCTTCTCAATCATCGCCTGGACTCGCCGAAGCTTGCCAGGGCTCCTGCCCTTCTTCTTGTTAGCCACAAGTCTCACCGAGACCTCTGCTAGGTCCCCTCCCGGCCCCTCTGCTGAATGTCAGGATCTGCAAGGCACTGCTAGGGCCCCTGCCCAACATTCGTCATCCTCTCCTCCCCCAATGGAAAAGACCCCTTTTCCCTCTTGTGTCCTGCCCTGTGATTGGTGCATGCTGCTAGCTTACCAAAAGCTGGCGGCATGCCCAACCTCTCCCTTTAAAATATTACTAGTACTGTAGGTGTAGCATGGTTAATGTGTATTTGTGTATTGTATGTTACTTAATACAAAATAGAATGTTTATACTTACATATCGCTTGCTTGGCTTGGACCTTAAAGAGTTACTTTAAGCCGGTATCCTAATATGAAAATAGACTTCTCTTTTTCAAATCATCTTACTTAATTGCTTCTTATTAATTACTAGTAGGTGTGATAATATCTGAGGTTAGTTAGATACAATTTGAGGGATTTTGTAGATTCATTGATCGGGGTTTGATGGAAGAACTTTATAAACTTCCAAAACACTTGCCAGTGAAGATTTGAATCACATAGATGTCGTGAAAACAAAGATAGACTCAGATTGGTTGGATACCATTATTAATTGCTAATTTATACTACACAATACTTACAAAGTTAAAAACACTTGTTTTACATGTATCATAGGCATAGCCATGACAGCCCATGTGTATCAAAGTGTATCTTAATTGTATCTAGCATCTCTCCGATAAGTCTCTGAGATGTCTCTTAAAACTAGCTTTCCATATGCTTCCTGATATCAATACTTGACACCTTGTCAAGGAAGCATAACTTAAGTAAACACTTACTGCAAACATGCTTGGTATATGTTTATTGTTAACCAACCTTGAGAAACAAATTCGCATTTTTAGTTGCTTGTATAAGCCCCATAATGAATGAAATAACCATGAGTATGAGGCCGGTGAATAAGTGTAGCAAGAGAACCACATTCTGCAGTGAAAATGGGAACATTAGAAGGGAAGTAGATATATAAGACAGTAATTGTATCAGATATTCAGGAAAGGAAGCACAGGAACTCAACCTGGGCCATAGAGTGGTCAGAAAAGAAAAAAGTGAGGCAATATGTTGATGCTGCAACTGCTAAGCCATACTCCAAAAATATGGTTATTGTTGGCAAGAAACAACCACCTCCTATAAATTGATCCAGACCTGGACGCACAAATATAACCAAATTAATTCTCCCATATCCACAGGACAAATCTTAAAATCGTTTCTAGGAAAATAGAATAGGAAAAACTGATTGAACAGAGATGATTTGTTGAAATAAAAATTTAAATACTTCGAAAAAAAAAAAGAGAGAGAATTATCAGAACTCAGACCATTTTAAAAACCATAAAAAATATGCTAGGATGAACAACTACTTACCAAATAAGTAAAAAAGAATTATTGCAAAAGCTGAAGGTACCAAGAAGCTGATAAAGTCCCATATGTATGTGGAAATCCAATATGACAATATAGACACCTGGGCAAAGTTCGGTTCTTTATTAGATGCACATGAAAAGAATATTACCCAAAAAGATAATTAATAGACAGAATTCATGAAAGAGCAACATACCCCACTAATCAGCTGCTGGTGTTTCGCTTTTACCTCGCGTTCCTGCATCAAATAAAATTTTATGTTTCAACACAAAATCACCATCACCATACAAATGCAGTTACAAAATCAATACACAAGCTAAACAAAAAATGACATTTTAATGGAATGGGGTTCCAGTGTTCCACTCCACGACTGTTTTTGCCACATGGCTGCTTTGGTTACTCAGAGCTTTATGGACATGTGCGGTGTGCCCACACCATCATCCACTCACGTGTCAAGTTTCAGCCAGTCAGACTTTTCCATGTATCAAATAGAGAAATAAAATTTGGACTGCTGGAAATACAATGGGAAATGTCTCCAACACATTGTGAACCACAGAATATAAAAGGCCAAAGATATTAAGATCTGATCAATCCAAAGGTACCATATCACCCCAACAGTCAGAATGGCCAAATCAGCCCTCCATTTAGAAGAAATAGAAGGCTGGTAAATGAAAATTTCCTCCACTGCCAGTAATCTATCTCTACTTTTAAATAGTGAAAACTACATAAGATGTGCTTTTTCATATGAATTCTGACAGTTGAATTTGACTAGACAAGAATATATTTATAAGCAATATAAAAGGCCTGAGAATCATTTATAAATGTTTACAAGCTGAAAGAGTACAGGGTATCCATGTAACAATTAGATCACTGCAACCTGAGCTAAGAAAATACCTTTACAATCGAAACTGCAAATGAAGCAGGGATGAAGGAGAAAGCAATGCAGACAATAATTGCGGCAGAGAAAGCATCCAGATCCTATTGAAAAGTACATAAAAATTATAAGATGAACAAAATTGAAGTTTTGGGTAGATAAAAAGATGGTAAGTGTATGAATAGGCATCAAGCATAATCATCAGCCTAAGCTAAGGTATCTTACAAAATTCTTCCATCAGCAGGCAGTTGAAACCATATTATCGTAGTCACAAATCTATAAAGCAGTTCAAGAACTCAAGCATCTATATCCAGCACCAGATATTTTATCAACAAATTTGTAAAAAGTGAGTGTCAAGATTATAGAGTCAAGAAAAATACTGTAGAAAGAAAACATAACAAATTATATTTACTATGAGATATTATTGATTTCCATTTGTTCCCAAAGGTGCCCACTAGAACTCCCTAAATTCTTTTAAAACAAAGACATGTCTGACAAAAGAGAACTCACATCCAGAGGAATCCTAAATGATGGGTCTAATCATCCCAATTTCTTTGACTTGTTATCTTCCATACAAGCAAACACATTGTAACAACGAGCACTTCCTATAACATTCTATTACTTTCTCCAAAAGAGAGAAAGGGCCATGCATGCCAAGCCACAAAAATCATCTTGTATATTTTATCACAAAAAAAGGGAAGAAAAAAGAATCTAGTCTATTCCTTGGATCTTTACACTACAACCAAAAAAACCTCTAAAAATCCTAAAAAAATAATTAGGCTATAGATAATAATACCCCACCTTACATTTTCTTCAGCTTCCTTACACATCACACATTTATTCTCAGAAACCTCTACTTTTCAAGAGTTCACCATTAAAGATTTTATCAAACATCCAGACCCAATTGAAGATACCCACTGTGCAACCACAGATCCAAACTCTTCAAATTGTAGGGGATCCATCTCACATCTCAATTGTCTTGAAAGAGTAGTGTAGTTAAGTCACTGCTTATTTCTGTTGGCCATGCAAGTCATTGACTAGACAATGACCATGCAGTGTCTACACAATAAAAAAATGACAGTATTCATTAAATATGTTGAGGTAGATGTACTTCAACAACAATACGCAGAGCAAAAACTAAATGATATCATAACAAATCACCTAGAAATAATTTTTACACCCTATGTTTCATAAAGACAGTCCTTCCCGTTCTTGGTTGCTGATGCACCATGCTTTCTATATATATTGATTGATATGTACGACCCCAAGGAGAGTTAAACTCACGACCTCTCAATTGTGAGGTGTTGGTCCTTCCCAACTGAGCTACCCCTTGGGGTTCCACATCTCATATTTACTTCTGATCTAATTTCTTCACAAATGACCCCAATTTGAATTGGACTGTTGGTTATATAATTTTGCACCACAAAACCTCACAAATAGAGGCAGGAATAACTTTTAGACATAAACATTAGCACATTCATGGAAACAAGTAACTTTCTTCAAGAAACAAAAGTTAACATATGCATGGGATCTCTCATGTGCTCCTTCCTTTGGAAAGGAAAAGAAACAGGCAGATTCCTTCATGCCATTAGTTGGAAATCTGTTTGTCTCCCCGAGTCCGAAGGGGGCCTTGGCATTTGTCGGACTAAAGATGTCATTCCGATGGGATTCTTAAGTTAATTTGGAAGCTTGTTTCCAAACATAATAGCATCTGGGTCTCTTGGGTTTATTCTTCCCTTCTTTACAAGGACTCCCTCTGGACTGGTCCGAGTGGGGATAGCAATTCTCTTCTGTATGTCCATGGAGTTTTGAAAAATCCAAACATCTCAGAGATAGATATAGAGGTAGGAATTTATCAAACGAACCACCCTCCTTCATATACATTAGGAGTCCATCGATGAGACTCTTCCCTCGAATGCCTCTTGGGCCTGGCGTAACATCTTATCTCTTTGCCCTATTGATATCCAGGCCATCTGCTTCTCTATCTTTGATGGCCAGTCCACCTCTCTCTGGCTTGACAACTGGCACCCCCACAGGGTTCTCCTCTCTCTTGTCAGTCCCAGATCGATCTACTCTTCTGGTTTGGACAAGTTTTGCTCGGTCTCCTCGATTATCTCCATGAATTGCTGGTCCCCTCCCCCTTCCAGCCCCCTTCTTGATCTCTGGTCTTCCTTACCTCCCCTCCCTCCTGGGCATAGGGTAAGAAGTGATAAAATCTTATGGTCTACCTCCTCCTCTAGTCCCCTCTCCTCCACATCAGCCTGGAACCTTATCCGCTCCCTGTCCCTCTGGCCCTCTGGCAAAATACACTGTGGTTCCCTGGTCATATCCCTCGGCATAGTTTTATGGTGTGGAGAGCCTTTTTAAATTGCCTCCCCACTTAATCTTTTTTTCTATCATGGCACATCCCTGTTTCCCCCTCTTGTTGTCTGTACTGGAACGGGCCTAAAGATACAAATCATCTTTTCTTCTCTTATCTCTTCTCCTCCAAAATTTGGAAAAATGTCCTAAAAGCTTGTTGGCCCTCTAGGAGAAGCATTCTCCCTCTCTCTAGAGAATGGATTTGGATAGACATGACTTTTGCTGGGACTTCTATTTGTGATACTGCGGGGAGGTTAGCTTTTTGTGCGACCATCAATCATATTTGGATGGATCAAAACCTTCGAAGATGGACTTCCAACTCCTGTTCTTTCGAATCGATTTGGAAAGCCATCTTCTTTGATGTTAGCTCTAAATTAAATATGCTTCCCCACCCCTCTCTTTCTCCTCCCGCCTCCTCTCCTTACTTTTCCAATTGGGGATGTATATTCCCCCCCCCCCTTCTTTCTTTC
>NW_024868555.1:56607-63999 GCF_013358625.1 Macadamia integrifolia | reverse complement strand
TTTATTCATCCAAAAAAAAACATATGCGTGGAAGAACTTTCTAGAGATATTATTGATTTAATCAATACAATAAACAAAAATGAGAAAGAAGCATACATGATGCTGTGAATGTTGACTCTTAGTCATTGGCAGTGGGTGGTTACGCGTCTGAATCATCATTCTTTCATTATGTGTTGCAAGCCTTAGAATTGCAGCATTCATTACATTGATATAAGTTGGACCGGCATGCTGACATGAACTGTTATGAAGTACAGTGTATCCTAAGCTCCCATCATCATTCTGGTCATCCATTACAATTGCTCCATACCTATAAATGAAGAGGTATAAGAAAGAGCCCAATAATATATATTGCCTCAGAGAGGGAAAAAAACAGTTAGAACTGGATGATGTCAAATACTGAAATTAAAACAGAAAGAACACAAACAATACAACACTACAAAATGTTGATATCAGATCCAATTCCTAAAACCCTGATCTTACATGGCTATCAACCAGACATTTTTTATTTTTTCTTTTAATCACATTTTCTGTGGACCATGAGAAAAAAAAAAATTACGGATAATACATGGTTAGATTGGAAATGAACATTTATGTTAATTGGATTTCCTACTGAAAGTACAAAAAAAAAATTAGACTTCATCATATTGCAGCTAAAGAGAAGTGAAAGAAATTTTAACAACAGTAAGTGCTCCCTCACACACGGATGAACATAATTAGTAACAAAAAAGAACTGATGGAGGTGGATTTCCAAGAGAGGTTATTGGAATTTTTCAATCTAGGGTTCAAGTCATTTATATAAAAAACAGTGCTAGTCTTAGAACTAAGGTGTTGGTCTTTAGGAGTCTTCATCCCTTTAATTTCTTACTTCTATCAGGGTTTTTTATGAGTCTGTAAGGGTGAAAAGGGGAAAAGAATTCTGTGAAGGATCCTAGTTGGTTAGATAAGTTACATATGTCATAATGAAAGTCAAATTAGAGCATAATGAAAGTCATATTAGAGTCCTCTATGTCAATGTTACCACATGAATTCAGAATTCATGGAATGAAATTCAGCTTTGCATGGGATTTTGATCTAATCTACAGAAGTTGTGTACCATTCCTTCTTCCTCTATTCCATTCCATTCCAATAATCCTCCACCACCGCTAGCAATTTCTTCCGTATTGACTCCTATAAATATATCTGTTTCTTCTTCTTTCTCTTCCTGTTATTGGTTTTCAGCAGTCTTATTTGACATTCCAGGTTAATTCTTCTCCCTTGATTTTTTTTTCCTATTTTATCCCCCTTTATGCTGTTTCTGATACTGTTACATAACAGAAAATATCATATTTTCTTAACCTAAGGTCTGTTTTCCCTACTCCAAAATCAGATCTGCTCGCTCTACTATTATGGCTTTCGTTTTGAAACTTAAATCCTTCTTAATATTCTGGTTGTTTCTCTTTCCCAAATTCTGATTCTTCCAATGTTATCTTTCAAACCTGGCATTTGATCAGAATCTAGAGTATGATTCCTATTTAAAGTCAAGACCTGGTTTTCTTCCCCAGCTATTGTAGATCTTAAGGCCTAATGCTATATTCAGACCATATCCTTATTTGGCCCCATTACAGCAGACTATTTTGGATCTCTGACCACTTGCCTGCATCAAGAAGAAAATAGCAGAGTCCAATTTCCAAATTCAGTAACCAAATAAGCAGAGCCAAGTAAAATAAGTGTATATCTCCCCCCATAAGGAACAGGCAAAAGCATGTCATTTTTTGACATTTAGATTTTTGGTTATAGGAAGAGTCAGCCATAAACCAGTTTAAATCTCTCTTTTGCAAGACTCCAGGAGTGGTAAATTGGAGATGGTCCTAACCTTCATTTTTTAGCATGAATTCGCTGCCCACAGACTTAAACCCATTGTGATCCTGCTGGCATCCCGAGCTTTTACCATCAAACCAAGAAACTGACCCTAGCTTCAGTTCTAGGCAGAGAGCCTCAGAGACAAAAAAATTCAGAACAAGGTCTAAACTACTCCCATGCATGTTAAGTACATGCCAAGACAGACAAAATCCATGTTAACAAGACCAAGCACAAGATTTAGACCATGGAGTTCTTTAATTCCAAATTGAGCTATGTAGCTTGACATGTTGACTATTCATGAATTCTATAAATTTCTATAATGTAAGAGCCCATCACTTGCAGGAATAATGCCAATGAGTAGCATGGTTTTCCACACTGTGATGCCAGGACCCTTCGTTTTACTTGGAATAACCCTGTTAGACAAGACAAACTTGGTATAACTGTGGGATATTTCTCAGATCCAATGAAGCCACAGCCAAGAATTATTTTCTAATCGTTCAGACAGGGTACATATCTATTACTTGAACATTCAAAAAATGGACAATGGAAACCAACTGTAATTTTACCTGGACATGCCCTTTTAACCTTACAAATTCTAGAGTTTACATACAGTAATATATTTGGTTTTATTGACGTCAATTTCAAGTTCATAAATTGTATGCTTTTTTTGCTGAACATTCAACCTCTACATTTAGTGAAAATTTTCTCTCAAGCAACCTTTATTTATTTATCTTTACAATCGATCTTCTACCATTTAATTTCTGTTTGCCTTCACGGTAAAAACCAAAAAAACAATCAAGTTATAGTGAAGTGTATTATTGTCATTCCAGGATTAGTGGGAAGCTTGACATCATCATTTGTACTGTTCAAACTAATGACCAGAAGTTTTTGAGAATAGTGGTAACACCTTGGTCGAAATCTGGGTTACCATAGTATTAACTCAATTAAGGGGTATCCAGAATATTATGGAACTTCTAAGGTGAGTTCGTCCAACCATCAAAAGTTTGGGGGTTAAAAGAACTTCTGAAGTGTATGTTCTTCAAATTTTCTGTTTGGTTCATGGTCCATATATAAATTGATTGCATTCAGTTTCTAGATCATGAAGATCAGAGATATCAACAAACACAAACTTTGATTTCTCGATATGCCCCTATTTTCTGAATTTTCAAATTAGTAATGGTGTTTAGGTGCAGTCCCAGCCTCCCAGGTATGATTAATGTTTATCTTTTAATTTTTTTCTAATTAAGGAAAAAATAAGAAAAATACAATCAGAAACAGGACCAAGTCCTGAAGCCAAGTACGGAATATGGTGGAAAAGAAATAATTATCAAGTGGGGAAAAAAATATATTCACAGGCTGAGTCAAGTTTCAATTTGGTCAGAAAGCACAAGAAAAGAAATAATTTCATAGTTCATACAGTGTTAGTTAAAATGATGACAAAGCTGTTATCTATGTGAATAAAAACGGGTTAGTGTGTAAGCTTATTAAGAGCAAGTAAGCCAAGTAAAGTCCTCTCATACTGCAGAAAAGAGCAATGGTTCCTTAATGTGACAATGGTAAATCAATTTGAACCATGGTACCAAAAGAAAACAGACAGAAAGGAACTCTTCTCAGATTGAAAATTGTCCTCCATCCTACTAGAAAATTAGAATAGAAAGATTATGCTGAAAAGTTTTCTGGCTATGTAGGGACAAAGTAAAGCCAACATAACGAGGTATCATGAAACATTATGGTTAATGCATAAGCACAAACAAACTCCTTGACATAAAATTGGAATTCGAGCAAGACAAATTCCAACATCAAAGATAAGGTCAGCACACCTTGACTGGTATGATTCATTCAAACTGCTCATTAGAAATTCACTCATGGAAATAAGAACTGGGCCCAATCTTGGCCCTGCTGCTTCAATAGCATCAGCTAGTACACTCTCTGCATCGGGGAATCTATATGAACTGAGTTCAAACCTTTGAATCCAGCCCCCTTTTATATATGGTGCAACCTGCAGAATGGGGACCAGTTTAGGTCAGAAAACACATCACATATGAACCCTTCGAATAAAATATAACAAAAAGTTACAATAATAAGAACAAATTATAAATTATAGCAACTATTATAATGAAATAGACACATTTGAGGAAAATTAGGAGTGGCTCCAATTGTTGTCAAGTTGAGGGAAAATCATTTGAGGTGGCTTAGGCACAGATATAAGCCTATAATGAATGCCATTGGATGCACCAGTAAGGAGGTAATATGGAGCAGAATAGAAAGAGTTACAATAACAAGGGCAAAGCCAAAAATGACCTGGTGAGAAGTGGTCATAAAAGATACAATGGCATTAAGAATTTGAGATAAACAAGATATACAACTTTAAACACAGCTGAATGGAAAAACAGGATTCAAGTAGCCAAAAAAAAGATGAACTTAAATCTTCTACTGTTGAAGAGTATTAGCACTAAATTGTTTTTCAAAACAAAGAACAAAATTGAACAACAACAAACCTCTTTCGAGATAGGCCAGAATAGATCAAAAGGAATTGGACCACCACCACCCCCGCCTCGTAATAAGGGATTGAAGTTCGAAGTAGTCAGAGTCACAGACTGCTGATCAGGATGTGACTTTAGCCTGAGGAAAAGGAGACCAAAGAGCAAGAAAACGGCAGGAATTACAAGCTGAAAAGCAACTGTTCTACGATCCCTCCCAGCTGATATAGCCCTCTTCACAAGAAGAGCTTTACAATGTCTCAGAAATGTAGACCTCACGATGAAACAAGAGCCAAAGCAGCGAATACTTAAGAACCTTATGAAACTACAGACCATAGCAAGAATCAAACAAGCAGCTCTCACAAATGCAGTGCATATCACCCCAGGAACCTTCTTAAAATTTCCACATAGTTTCTTGGAATTTGACAATTTAGTTGGAGAACAGGGAAGAGAAGCTTCAGCATCAACAGACTCAGAAAAAATAGAAGCTTTGTTTGGTGGTTCAATATGCTCAGTTTTGTCTCCCGCAACTCTCAAGAAAACTTCCTCCAGCGTTGTAACAGAGATACCATAACTCTCAATCCCTAGACACTCTTCACTAGACCTTGTTCCAGAAAGTTTGACTGATCTTCCCATGCAACTTTCAATTTCCCGGAACATACTCTCAAAGGAGGATGAGGATGCTAGAGGAAGTCTGAATGAAATCTCTGTACCAACCTGAAAAGGAAGAAAGGACCCCAACAAGTTTCATCATGAAAATTGAAGATTAATATTAATAGCTTCCAGGAAACAAAAATCTCAGAATAACACCACTCCAGTAAAGCTCAATATAAATCTCAGAAGACAAATATATTCTCATATTAAGGATCATAACAACCCATCAAAATAACCTAAGAAAATCTCCCATCATGCTTTCACTGGTGTAGTAGTTATAGGCTTATAGGATGGGAATTAACATGTGGCAGTTTCAGTGAGCAGCCTAAGAAAGAACCTTATTGTGCCAATTCATTCTACAAATTTCTAGGTAAATAACACTTTTCAGACTCATAGTTTCCTTGTATATAGGCAAAAAAAGCAGTTTTTTAACCACGCTTTTTATTTGAGATAACAAAATCCCAAGGGCCATTATTCAAAGGGAAACATGTCATTTAGTTCCCATATGATGGGTATCAAGTTAAGTAGTTGACAGCATTGCTTGCATTGTCAATCCAGAACATTCAGGAAACGATGAACAACCAAGATCGGCCATTCCATCCCTCAGGCATCATAGTGGACTGTCAACATGTTGTCTAAAAAACAGTAGACCCTTCAGCTTCCTAACTTCCAAGGTTACACCCACAAATGTGCACATCTAGGCACATTATAAACATCTGAACCAATAGACTTCCAAAAATTTTTTCTAGAGAACATAGATTATGAAGAGAAAGCCATTGAAAATATAACGAGAGAAGAATACATCACTCAATCGCGTTGCAGAAGGAACATGCCGATGAATAATGTCAGCAGCTACTGAAGCACTAGGTGCACTCTGTGAAGAGACCAAAGGAAAACCATATTACCTATGGACTATGTTAATAGAAAACTAATCATGAAAACATATTATGAAATATGTTAGAACAGAACCAAACCTTCACCAAAGTAAGAGTATAGCCAACACCATACAGGTGCTTCAAGAAAAGAGAACTGTGACAGAACGCAGTATTCAAATGAGAAAAATATTTTCCAGAATACGTAAGCCCATCAAGAAAGCAATAATCTAAATCCAATTAATGTAGAAGAGAAACCAAAAAACAGAGAAATTCGTAAAATTCCAGAATGATTCTGTTCTTCATATCCAAAATGATATGAATAACTGCATCTTTTTGTTTCCTAATTATAGAATGAGGAGGTCTCCAAAAAAAAAGAATCATTGCAAATTGTAAATCAAATAATTATTAGAAAAGCTAGATATATGTGCAGGATGTCCCTAGTATATAACACATTTCAAGGAATTCCCCCCAAGAATTTTCGCTTAACAAGCCAAAGGACAAAACTGCCTGCTTGGAAGTTCAAAATTATCTCTAGTTTTCATGTCAGCATTACAAGATTCTTACATCCCTCAGCCTCTCCTCTCCATCTAATGCATTCTTGATCTTTTCGTCTAATTTATCTATTATTTTATCATGACTTTCCACCTCCCCGCCTTGGAAGACATCTGTTTTAGTGAAAAGTGAACCAATCTATGCCCTACTGCCCTTCATAGTTCATACCAGTTCCTTAGTCCTGATACATTAGTGTAACTGTTAACTTCAAAAATGTTTACCAAATTTCTTGAATTTACACACTAGACATGTTTTAAGCACTTGATATTGTCATTTGCATCAAAAAGCCCTCAAGAGAGTTAGTAATTGGCATATTTGACAACAGCACAGTTGATTGCCATCAAGTAGGTTTAAATTATACATCAGGTCAGCAACAAAAAGGAGGCCCAACGTATATATTCATGAGGTAGGAAATCTAGAATCCCAGTCCATTCAAATAGTGAGAACAATGGGCCTCAATTAAGAAGAGGGTCATGATGAAAATGTTCCGCTCATCAGGGAGTTATTTATAAAATTAAAAAGTTGGGGAAGATTTTGTAATCTTCCTCTCAAAATATTCCTCTAGAACAAAAAAAGATGGACAGTACGTCAGGATCTTTACTTTCCATAATTGCTTTATCTGGGTCACTAAGTCAATGCTCTTAGGTTGCCAAGAGTTTTTCTTCTTTATTTCCTTTCTTTTCTGGTTTAGGGTAAACTAGATCTACAAGAAGGGGACATTTGGAGTCTCTAGTGGTTCTTGTTATAGTTTTTGTCAATATGCTAATGGAAGCATTTTCTGGCTTTATTCTGATCTATCAAACTACTGCTCTTGCTATTATTACCATTGATTCTCTGGTTTTCTATAAATTGGTCCAATATATTTAGTGTGTTTTTCTTGGATGCATAAATAATTTCATTACCAAGAGAAGAAAGAATATACAAGGGGATGAAAAAGAGGTGGGGGAGACCAAGCCTAAAAGGAACAAGCCCGAAAAAACCGGGGGGGGGGG
>NW_024868555.1:44258-53967 GCF_013358625.1 Macadamia integrifolia | reverse complement strand
AAATTTTAAAAAATATTCATCACCCCAACCAAAATGATTTTCAGCAGAAAGGAACCTTCCACAGCATCTCAAAGAACCATTGGCCATAATGGCTATTCGATCTCCTAAGATGTCAGCTTCATCCATCGAGTGCGTTGTCAATAATATTATCCTACCCTTCTTGATCTTTTTGATTAATTGCCACGTTGATCGCATGGAATATGGATCCATTCCACTTGTAGGTTCATCAAGGATGATAACCTGCAAAACAGTATTCAGATTCTCCTGACATAGGTCAAACAAAGAAATTGGTTTGGAGTTATCATTTGCAAAATTGCCTGTTGCACCTTACTATTTCCTACAAGCGCGATTCCAAGAGACAATTTCCTCTTCATTCCACCAGAAAGTGCACTAACAACAGTGTTAACTTTATCTGCCAAACCCACCTGGCCAAATTTTCATTAAAAAAGAAAACAATAGAAACAATTACTGTTGAAAAGAGAAGTAATAAAAATAAGATTAAAAAATTCACTACATAAATTAAAAACAATAGAAGATAAAGGTTGCTGAATAACGAGTTATTGTAATAACGGGGTTTAGGGGTTACATCCAAATGGGCCCTAATGCCCACTTAGGGTTTTATTTCATTATAAATAAGAGAGGACTGTGTTTACTAATGCACAAGTCATATTTCCCCAATTTCTTCATGGTATCAGAGTAGGTTTGCTCACAAAAACCCTAAACCCCATTCCCTCTCCTCTTGGTATCGGTCGCCGTATCGGTTGGCTAAAATTAAGATACGTATCAAAGGATTTCGTATCGGAGATACACTAAAGATACGAATATAAATAGATATGAAACACTTTTTTATACACTTTTGTATAAAAAATAATTGTTAAAAAAAGCTATAGACAACAAGTATTATGCATAAACACTAAATTGAGAGTATCGCATTAAAAATCCAAGGTTTGTAGTTGTCCCATAAATGTAAAATCCTTGTTCCCAACCTTAATTTCCACTTTAGTTAGAGAGAAAAATGGCTGGCGGAAATTTTGGAACAAAAACCCCTCAAAAAATTGTGTTTTTTTCTAAAAATGACCAATCTTGGCCATTGTATGATCGTCCCACACCGTATTAGTATGTATTGGTCGATACACACCGATACATACCGATACACACCGATACGTACCAATATATACCGAAACGTACACTCACCTTGATTTTTAATTTTTCATAGAGTATCGGTACATATCGGTGTGTATCGTATCGGTGTGTATCGGTAGTGTCGGTATGTATTGTAGGATACATATCGATACAAAAGGATTTGAAAATTTTCAAGTATCGCATCGGTAAGGGCCGATACATATTGTATCATCCGATACGGTACAATACGAACCGATACTTAAAACCATGGTTCTCTCCCACTAGGAACTCTATTTTGATCCGGACTCCAATGTTTGGTTAGATCTGGATTGGTGCCTTTATTTGTGATTGTTCATTGAATCAACACCCAAGGCGGCTGAAGATTCTGAGACATCAGTTCACCAAGAGGGAGGGAGTCGTCCCTCTATTCATGACTACCCTCTCTTCCCTACTAGTTCCATCAAGTTGGATGGGAGCAACTATCTGATCTAGTCTCGGTCCTACTACCTGTCAATTGTTGGTCGTGGTTATGCCAGATTTCTCATAGGTACTTCAGTATGCCCCACTACTGCTGGTTCTACTCAAGACAAATGAGACACTACCAATTGGATGGTAATGTCCTACCTTATCAATTCTAAGTCCCCTTCTATTGCTATAACATACATATATTCTCAGGTGAGCAAGCGTGCCCAGTGTTCTGAACTAAGAAAAAGGTCCATAGGGCTTCTCAGGAGCAGCTTTCTATATCTCAATATTACTCTGATCTGCAGGGTATGTAGAATGAGATTGATTATTATGATACCTATCAACCTACTGTGAGACTGATGTTGTAGGTTTTAAGTGTGAGGAGGAGCTCCGTGTTTATGATATTCTTAATGGTCTCAATATGGTAGACGATCAGAGTAGGGCCAATGGGCTTAATCATGATCCCTCACACACTCTTGAGGAAGCCTATTCACTGATTCAGGATGAAGAGCAACGTTGATCTGAGATCCTACAGCCTACTTCTCAAGATCGTTCCGCTCTTGTCTCTGCTACTGTTACTAGTTCAAGGATTGCTAATCCCCCCCTCTACAAACAGACCAGTTGTTTAATGTGACTACTATGGCACGAAGCGTCACACCAGGGAGACTTGTTGGAAACTCTATGGGCGCCCCGCCAACTCTCATGAGCATAATCAGGTTTGTGGGAAGACCACTCAGGAAAATCAATCTGAAACTACAGCCGACTCTAACAGCTCTACTACTACAAGACCCTCTGCTACCAAGATACTAAGCTTCGTCGTATGCTGACTCAAATGGAATCCTCCACTACTATTGTTATTGCTGCTTCTCCTCTGCCAGCCATCACCGCCTCTCACTCGGCTCAGTCAGGTACTATCTTCTGTTGTCATAGTGCATATGTTGCTCCCCAGGATTGGATAATTGACTCTAGGGCTACTATCATATGACTAGTTAGCACAACTTTTTTCTACCTATTGCCCTTCCTCAGGTAATATCAAAGTTCGAGTCACGGATGGTTCCCTTCCCTTTCTCCTATTGTCCTCTTGTTACATGTTCCTCAGTTTTCTACCAATTTATTGTCTATTGGTAGTATTACTGAAGATTTGAACTATAAATTCACCTTCTTTCCCACTCACTACGTGTTTCAAGAATTGGTGATGGGGGCAACGATTGGCAATGGCAAAATGAGTGGTGGCCTCTATTAACTGGACACTGGATCTTCAAGGGCTCTTCACACATCTTTTGAATTGGCACTCTCGGAGCTTTTGAGTTGGCATTGTCGTCTGGGTCACCCCTGTGGGGCACTTTATCTAGATTATTTCTTGCTTTAGTTAAAATCTGTACTCAAGACCAGTTTACTTGTGATGCGTGTGTTTTTGCAAAACAAACTCGGAATTTTTATCCTATAAATGATAATAGAACTATACCTTTTGCTTTGATTCATTCTGATGTTGGGGCCCTGCTCACCGTGTCTCTATATCTGGCTATAGATGGTTTGTCACTTTTATTGAGTGCAATACCCGTGCTACTTAATTTATTTATTGCATCATAAGAGTGAGGTGGTTAAGTGCTTCAGGGAATTTCATTGCATGGTTAGGACCCAGTTTGATGCTAAGATCAAGATCTTGCGTACTGACAATGGCAAAGAATATATGGGTGGTTCCTTCTAATCCTACTTGGTTGATCATGGGATCATCCATTAGACCAGTCGTGTGGTTACCCCAGAGCAAAATGGGGTGGCAGAACGTAAGAATCGACACTTGCTTGAAGTTGCTCATTCCTTGATTTTGAGATGCAAGTGCCTGCCCCTTTTTAGAGTGAGGTTGTTCTTACTACTGCTTATCTCATCAATAGGATGCATCCCCGTATGATCAGGTTTCAGAGCCCCATTGAGTTGCTAGCTGGGTCTCGTACATTTGTTGTTCCACCTAAGGTGTTTGGTAGTGTTTGTTTTGTTTTCGTAATCATCAGGCTCTCGGCAATGTGTATTTTTGTTGGCTACTCTCCCACTCAAAAGGGATACAGGTGCTATCATCCTCTTTCTCGGCAGCTATTTGTTTCCATGGATGTGATCTTTCGTGAGATGGGGGCCTACTACTCACCTCTTCAGGATACAGATTCCCACCTTTGACAATCCTTTATTTCTCCCCATTGATGAGGGGCAAACTCAGACGGAGATATGTCAGCATACAGTAAAGAACAAGCTATTTACACTTAGCATTTTATTTCATTACAAATAAGAGAGGACTGTGCTCATTAATGCACAAGTCATATTTCCCAAATTCTTCAAAGGCAAATCTTCTTCATCTCCTCAGATCAAGCACAATTTTTTGAATGCATACTTAAGTACTCCTTACGTTGTCAACAAAAAATTAACATCATACCATGAACCCATGCCTTCAAAACCAAGCGGAAATTTTTTCAATTGTACCAAAGATTATGTAGGAAATAACACACAAGACTGACATCCATCAGTTTCCAGTAACTGGAAAAATTGAGACTCAAATTACAGCTCAAACGAACTTTCCAGAATTGTTATAAGTTAGAACATAGAAACTAAAAAGTCTATGGCCATGCTAAGGTCTCAAATTCAAATGACTAGTTAGAATTGAAAGAAAAAAAATCTAGAGCATCCAATGTCATGAGTGTGTAAATTGTAAGGTCATACTTTCTATTTACCAGAATAGAGAAGAGATATAATTACAGGTAGGAAAATAAGCAAGTATAGGATAAGAAAACAGTCTGAGATATATCAGCATACAGTAAGGAACAGACCAACATATAAATTATCAACATTGTGTTAAAAATTCCGAGGCTAAGGCTCAGTTCTGCTGCAATTTCGAGCTATTGGAGACTAGAAAGCATACATTCTCTGGATAAGGAGTAAGAATTTTCAAAGATAATCAACCGCCTTCATTCCAAACACTAATTTCCTTTGAAAATGGCCAATTTGCCAGAATATTTAAATATCTTAAAAATTAAGGTGAACCGAACAGCAGAAGATAAATAAAGCATAGCGTTACCATATCCAGAAATGCGCAAATAAGTTTTGCAGTTTCTTAGTCTCTTTGGCATAAATAGGCTCCCACTATTCAAATTTTCTATGCCGAAAACCTTGTCCAGAGCCTAAATCCATATAACAAAGCCTCCCTTGGAAGCAAAAGACACCCTCTATCCTACTGATGTATGAAGGTTACTGCACTTATCTAATTTAAACATATGCCTTCCTGGTCCCCTTCTCCGAAATCCACGTATATTGCATCATGGAGAAATTTGAGTTTCATGTCAATAATTAGACAACTGTAGTAGATGGATATCCGAATCAACCTCAAAGTTCAACCAGATTTTTCTTATTCTTTTTTTAATAGAATAAAGTTCAATTAAATCGTTCCACTAAACTCGATCAAAACACAGGACCAGCCAGGTAAAATGAACCCCGTATTCGCAAATATATCTGAATAGGTCAAACTGTAAGTTTAATCTTCTCCTATAAAACTCATCAAAATGCCCTGGCATACCACAAAAGATATTATTTTCCACATAGGTTTCCACTTTTTTGGCCCCCATAATTTCGTAATGAGAAAACAGTAAGTACTGAAGTGCCTGACCATAGGTCATGGAGGAACTAGAGTCAGGCTGGGTTGGACAACCAATTAATTATGAAAAGGGCCAGGCTGAAGGCTAGCCCTGACCAGTGTCATTCAAATTTAAAACCGTATTTCTCATGGTACAAGTTGCAACGCTAAGTCCTAACCATAGGCAACATTTCCTTCAAATTTCTCCAATATCTAGGTGCTCCCACCACTACCTGAAGTCCCTAGAGAGCCAGTAATAGCCATTCAACCCACCACCCTTATTTTTCAGTCCCCTTATACGGTAAGAGTTTTGCACAAATAAATTCAGCTACCATACGATCAAGAATCTCTTATTAGATGAACACTCAAACCCTCCGCACTGTGCACCACATGTCAGCAGCAATTTCAAAATTCGCTTCATCAATTTTTTAATTAAATGACAAAATGCTTACAGCATGTTAAGAATTATCTGGGTAGAAAAGAAATTTTCTTGTCCAGTTGGGATCCCTCGTTTTATGACCGACTTATGTAGGTTTTGGAAATTTTTCATGATGCATTGTTTTGTATGCTTCATGTAGTTTTTAAGGGTCTTATGGTCTTATCTCAGTTGAATCTATTTTTTCAAGGACCGAAAAATCAATATGGTCTTATCTCAGTTGAATCTATTTTTTCAAGGACCGAAAAATCAATCTTTTATTATTGCTGATAAAAAATAATAATAAATCATTTCTCAATATAATTCATCCTCTAGACAAAACATAATATTAGGAACATACTTCGTCAACCATCTCAGTCACAATGCTCTCCAACATCTCTTCCTTTACACCCTTCAAAATTGCAAAAATTTCCAAATGCTCCTTAACCTGTATAGAATAAATTCAAATGTTTAAAAATAACCTAAACTACCATCACCCAAGTGATAATAGAAAATAAATATGTTAACAAATATCCTAGAAAACACAAGTCTATAAAACTAAGAAGACCATAAGAAGCCAGCATACAATAACTGCATTCATTAAAAAGCTACAATAGAAAAAAACATACTATGGTTCTTTTCTAGTACATACGACCTGAGTATTAAAACACAAAAGGAAATAATCCATGCTGATTATTCAAAACTATTGTATTTAACTGATCCATTCACAAGGATTTCTACATAAAACTAGCAGGCGTGTAAAAACCATTTGCTTGGTGTTGCAGTTATATAACTCAAGCACCTTGAATACATAATCCCATGTTTCATGAGCTACCTCATCCTTTGGGCTTTCTACTACACTTAATTGTGAAAAATATTACAAGCTTTTGCAAGTAGAAATACTAATCATAACATGATTGGAGCATTAGTATTATAGTGTTTAATGATGTAACTTGTAAGTTTATGTATTAAACATCAGAATTGATGCAGAGCAGGTCCAATCCCTCAAGTGGAATATTCAAAAACATTCAAATCATCATGGGACAAAAGGTATACTGCCCAGGAAATGAAAGTTTTCTTTCTCTGTGGACCAAGTGGCTTTTGATTTTTTTTTTAGCTCCTCATTGCAGGTTGAAATAACAAGTAGGCTTGGGACCTCATCAGAGCTTGTGGCCCTGTGTCTCCTTGGTTTAAGTTGGTTTGGTTCAAGGGCCACATTCCCCATCCCGGCTTTGCTGTGTGGCAGACCTTCTGCCTCCCAACAGTCATTTCTCATCCACTGTCACATCCATGCCTCCCCATCCTGTTGTCTTTGTTGGAATGCTCTTGAAGATGTGGACCATCTCTTCTTTGCTTGTCCCATCTCCACTTAGGTTTGGAAAGGGCTTCTGAATAAGTGTTGGCCAAGGAGAAGGGGAATTATACCCTTCAAGAGGGAATGGATTTGGGTGGACATGACTTTTGGTGGCAAGTCTATTTGTGATGTGGTGAGTAATCTTGCCTTTGGGGCCGTATCTACCATATTTGGATGGAACGCAATCTTAGAAAATGGACCCCTAACTCCAGATCCTTCCAACAGAATCGGGACTACTCGCTTTTGATTGAGGGTTGGGCCAAGAGTTTTCTTTGTATTGCCTCTTCTGTTTTTCTTTTTCATCCCCTGTTCCCGAGGTGCCTTGTAGATGATTGTACTTGAACCCCAAAATGAAAACTAGATTCATCAAATATGGAATGTACATTTTGAAGCAACCTAGGATGGTCCCAAAATACCTCAAATGCAGTTAAGATGCAACAGAATCAATGTATCATCAGGATATTGAAGATGAAAGGCTATAAGAGGTGTTTGGAATTAAACGAAACAAAGATGCCTAAATAAAGCACTCCTTTTTGCTTGATGAAAAGAACCTACGATAATGTTAGAAAGAGAGAGAGAGAGAGAGAGAAAAGAGGAGACAGCTATCCATCCAAGACCCCTTGAGCTCCTGGAACTGAAGCAAACCAGCTGCAGATCCATTCACTAAAACTAAACAGTGACAGAAGATTTTCATCCATTTCCCGTAAGTTGTTGCCAAAACCCATCGTTCAAATAAATGGCCAAAAAAGTCCCAGTTAATGTGAACAATTTTCCTTTGTCCCATTTAGTCCTCCAGGATATCCCCCCTTTAGTCCACCAGGATATCCCAAGCCGTACCCAAAGCACTAAAACAATCAACAGCCACTACATTAGCTTCAATGATTCGTTACAACAAGACACAGGCTTGTATTAAATCTCTAGAGGCACCTCAACAATACATATCTCTCTCATAAGAAAAAGGAGTGTCAAGCTGTTGTATCCTGATTTATCAGCTCAAATACTTGCTTACAAGCCAAATGATACTTCTTAGAGACCCTTCATCTAAGCCACCCACTTTGATCTGCCTCTGAGATGATGCCACACTCTTCTTCTTCTTCTTCTTCTTCTTCTTTTTTTTTTTTTCCACCAGATAAACTATCGGTTGTAGTAGTTCTCACTTCCAGAGCTTGTTAGCTCCATACTCCCAGTTGGTCTTTCAGGCCTCAATTTTCAATCGGAAGATGAAGCCAGCTATTCCTTCAAGCTGAAATATTGCACAAATCTACAACAAACTCCGCAAAGCCCAGGAATTACAGCCACATATTATTGAGCTTGAAGTCTTGAACAGTGTAGTCCCTTTTTCTAATTTTCTCCAACTGCTAAGGAAAATAGAAACATGATCTGTGGTTAGGTAAAAGGATTCTTTCTGCACTAGTCGTCCACAGGAGACCAAGAGTCAACCTAATTTACAGGAAAAGGCTGGGGACATGTGTCATCCTCTCTCCTCTCCCTACGGAGAAGACCCCCTTGCCCTCCTGTGTCCAGCTGTGTGATTGTTGCAAGGCCCTGGCTTACCAAAACCTAGCGACATGCCCAACCCTCCCCCTAATTCACATATAGCAGGCCTATGATAGAAACCGGTAAATCAACAAGAAATTGCAGAGAGAAAAACCATAGGCACATTAGAAAACCTTCCAAATGCACTAACCAGTGTTCTCAAAGATAAGTAAATCCAAGTGCATACTCAAAAGGCTAAAAGATCCCTGAAGGAATAAGGCAAGGATTTCCTTCATAAGGTACTTTAGGTTCAAATAAGGGTGCACCAAGAAACAAAAGATCCAGTCTTTTCAGTTCATGTCATAAATATAGGTAAAGTAATTATGCAATCGGATAAAGCTAGAAAACAAGGAGAGTACAAAAGATAGAAACAAATACAGAAAAGGAAGGACATGTTTAAAGCTACTGATATGATTCATGAATTCTGTCTGGAGGCGGGGTGAAAACGACCTCAAACATCATCCTTCTTATCTACTGCTATAACATTAAAACCACAACTTAATTATAGAATTCTAGAATACTATAAATTGGAAATTAGGAATTCTAACATTAACATGATGTCAAAAATTAAGAGAAGGGAAATAGTCTTTGTGCTTACTGTTAGTTCAGGAAGGAGAATATCATTTTGTGGGCATACACCCAATCCCTTCCGAATCTCATCCTACAAAACGGATATCTGATCATTATATCAGAAAGGATAATACTGGCAACCGCAAAAAAAAAAAAAAAAAAAAAAAAAAAAAAAAAGAGAAAAAAAAGAAAAAGAAAAAAAAGGTAAGATGAATAAAGACAAATGTAACTCCCATGCAACCATTAACACTGAATACAAAACGAAAAGCCCACATTTAGCTGCACTTATAAACGAGGACAAATGTAACTCCCATGCAACCCAATAGGAGACCATTCGAAGCCTATGATTGTGTCTTAGGGTAAAACAAAGTGAGAAGGGACACTGTCGCAGCAAATGACAGTAGCGAAAACGCCTTAATTTTTACATTATAAAATTGCTTTGAGCTGCCTTCGAGGCAAAAGAAACAAATATAAATTTGTACAAATGCATCATAATACAAATACCGTTTCTTTATCAGTAGTGGTAATGATCTTTTCAATTAATACTAAAAACAGAGTCTAAAGGAATAGCGGAAAAGGGATAAGACATCCAAGAAAAGAAAAGAAAAGAAAATATTTAAAAAAAAAAAAAAAA
>NW_024868555.1:43792-44238 GCF_013358625.1 Macadamia integrifolia | reverse complement strand
TAAAAAAAAAAAAAAGAGTGATCGAAGACAGAAAATTAATTGGCAAAGTTGAACAAAAACATGAGAATGCAACCAGAACTGCTGACAAGATCAAACAGGTTTTAGTATAATGAGATAATAAATGAGAAAAAATGTAAACCTTTGAAAGCGAAGAAAAATACCATATTAGTTAAAATATTTTCCCCAAACACCAGAGCATCCCCAGAAGTAGGTTGAAGAAGGCCAACAAGCATAGATATTGTGGTGCTTTTACCAGCTCCATTGTGCCCTTCAAAGTAAAAAATAAATAAAACTCAGAGCAGTCCCAAAGAGATTAAAAAAGATATATCACATTTAGAACGATCCAAAAGAAAGAAAATCAAAACCTACACTATTAAAAAAAATGCAACCTACCTTTCCATGATTCTAGTTTCCAGAACATTTCCATATCAATTATACAACTTCTT
>NW_024868555.1:28018-43772 GCF_013358625.1 Macadamia integrifolia | reverse complement strand
TTTTTTTTTTTTTTTTTTTTTGAGGGTGGTGAGGAGGAAACAAAGGGCGCTAAACTCTACTTGACAATAAAAAGCAATAAGAAGGAAACAACAAGATCTAAACTACTTAGACAATAAGCATATTCCCACGGTACAGAGGTCCATGGACACCCATGGACCTCCAACTGAGACTCTTAAACACCACCAATACCAATCAAATTTTAGGATTGCCAAGCAAAAAACTATGAAGTTCAGCTTGATGAAACCTTCCAATGAGGAAATCTAGGACAAAGTAACAATTATGACTGAAGACCACAAATCTCACTGAGAAAGCCCTAGAAAGCTTTCAGAGGACACCAATCATGACGGATGATATCTGCTTCATGCCCATCAAGAAGTCTCCTAAATTTTTAACAACCACTCCCCCAACCCAACATCATGCTCATTAATCCTGGAACAATATGTGGTAGGAATGAAAGAAGCACATAATATTCAAAAACATTTCCAACAGTCTGAGTGGATAAAGATGGCGATCCACTGGACTTAGCCTATGCTTCTGTGGAATATGCGAAGCGTTAGAGTTTATGTAATGTAAGAATGTCTTAAGGATGCCGCAAGGGCAATCCTGGGCTTTCCGCCTTTCCCCCTCCCACCGACCCTAATTACTGAGAGTCGGCTAGAGGAGGTGCCCTACTCGTAATTTTTCTCTCTTTTGTTATGCACTTCTATTATAAATAAAACCTTGACTGATCTCTTTGGTCATTCAAGCATTCTAACCTAGTTTTGTTATTAACATGGTAGCAGAGCCAAAAATTCTGATCTAGGTTTTCCGCCTCCCTCTTATCTTCCCTCTCTATATCGCTAGCCCCCATCTTCTCCCATCCTCCATCCTCTTCTCTTCCTTTGACTCTAATCCCTCACAGGGAAGCACTAATGAGGTGATTCTTATGACTCTAGTTGCTGCCCTATACATTACCTCAATGATATAAACCCTAAAACCATGCAAGATCCCCCCCTCTGCAATTTTTTATTCTTCCCTTCTTGGGGTTTGATTCTTCCTACTTTCAAGATCAAATCTCCACACCTTGAAAATCAAGTACTGCACTTGGATGTACCAATCATTGCTTGAAAGATTGAAGAATGATTTGCCAAGAATCAAGTTTTTACTCCAAAACCTTGACTCCATCGATTTTTGGGTTTTCCCTTTCAGATCCAGCTGATTTTAGAGGAGACTCTCCTCACCCCTAACGAGGAGTTCGACCCTACCTATGGCTCTATCTTCCAAGGTTTTGTGTGCGATCTCTTTTACTCCAATTTTAAGGTTTCCTCCCAAAACCCTAATTGGTCAATCTCACTAGTCACTTGTCAGAAATAGATAATTTTTGGAGGAGTCATTCAATACCCCTACAAGGCAACTCAATCCAAGTTTGAGCACTTCTTGACAACTGGTTTTGAAGATTTTGGATTTCTCCCAACATGAGTCAATTTCTCCTTTTTCCATCATGTCTAATGAGCCTACTGCAACTTCAAGACCTAATGGCAAGGTCGCAATGAGTACATGCCCTTTGGTGGTAGCAGTATGAAATTGGAGGGAACTAATTACCTCATCAGGTCCAAATCTACCTACTTGACATTGTTGGACAAGGGCTTGCTGGATAGTGGACACATCACTAGCACCTTTGCAAATCCATTTGAAGAGGGTTCCCCTCAAGATCAATGGATCACCAATGACTCTCAGGTAATGTCTTTTTTGCTCAATTCTACTGTTGCCCAGATCTGGTCCGTTGCTAAGGAACCTAAGCACAAGTAGGGAATGATGCTCAGGTGTATGACCTTCATAAGAGAGTTCATACCACTACTCAGAAAGAACTTTGTCTCTAAATACTATGTTGTACTTCAAAGTCTGTGGTATGAGCTGGATCACCATGTTGACTACCAATCTACCAATGTGTCACACATTGCTGCCTATTGCAAGCATGTGGAAAAAATCAAGGTGTATGATTTCTTGGCTAATTTGCATGTTGATTATGATCAAATCCGTGTCTAGGTGCTTAGCATATCTCCCTTCCCTACTCTGGAACAGGCTTCTGTCCTGGTTCATAAGGAGGAGTGACATCGTACTACAATGCTTCAACCTCCTAGACTCCCACTACTAAAAAATCAGCCGTACAAACTGGTTCCATTCCTATTACAGATGGGTCATCTCACACTAGGGATACCACCAAGGAAGTTGTTAAATGTGAACACTACAACAAGTCATGCCATACCAAGGCCACATGTTGGAAACTCCATTGTAAACTAGATGATTTTGAGGCAAAGTGTCATCTTGGTCAATCCAAAACCAAAACCAAAACCAATCAGGCTGAGATTGTTGACACACCACCTACAACTAATTTTGGTCTTCCCAAGTAAGAACTCCAGGCTTTCTGACACATGCGAAGGACCTTTACATCATCAGCTGCTTCAAATCCTGCCAATTCAGCCGGTATTTTGTTTGGTGGTCACTGTGCATCGGTTGTCTCCAAGCCCTAGATCATCAACTCCGATGCCACTGATCATATTACTGGTTCTTCCAGCTAATTTCACCACTATTCTCCCACTTTAGGCAGAGATAAAGTTCGAGTAGGAGATGGCTCCCTATCCTCTGCCTCTGGAAAGGGTTCTATTCAGTGTTCTTCTATTAAATTATCTTCAGTTTTACATATCTTTAATTTTATTACTAACCTGCTCTCCATTAGTATTCTTAATAGGGACTTGAACTACAAATTCACCTTTTTTCCTTCCAACTGTCTTTATTAGGATTTGGTAATAGGGAAGACGATTGAATGTGGTAAGGTGATTGAATGTGGTAAGGTGGTCACGACTTGCTTGATGATGATTGTCGTTCCATAACTGCAATCACTCCTCTACTTCATCAACTTCACTTTGTTTCATCTTATCTAACACCAATGGCATTGTCGTTTATGACACCCTACACATGGGACTTTTCTTTTTTATTTCCACAGTTAGTTAAGCAATGTGCTTGGGATGATTTTTTTTTCTTTTTTTTTTTTTTTTTTTTTTTTGTAAAGCTTGTACTCTTGCTAAACAAACTTGTCTGGCTTGCCAGACATCCATTACTAGTCAACAATGGTTTGTGACTTTCATCGATTGCCACTCTATAAATGCCTAGGTGTATGTGATGCAGCACAAAAGTGAAGTATTCAATTATTTTCAACAGTTCCATAAGATGATTCAAACAAAGTTCAATGCCACTCAAAAGATTCTTCATGGTGACAATGGCAAAGGAGTACATGCAGGGTTAGTTCCTACAATCTCTTACTGACCATGGGATAATTCATCAGACAAGCTGTGTTGGTGCCCCAACTCAGAATGGGGTAGCCGAGAACAAGAAGCGGTAATTACTCAAAATTGCTAGAGGCATGATGTTTGCCAGACACATTCCATCTAAGTACTGGAGTGATGTCATTACTACTGCTTAGCTGATCAATCACATCCCACTGGTGTTCTAGATTCTCGGACTCTTGTTGATGTTCTTCAAGGGACTTAATCATTTCTGATTCCTCCACAGATATTTGGGTGTGCATGTTATGCTCATGATCATCACTACAACAACAAACAAACATAACCTTATCCCAACTGAATGGGGTCGGCTACATGGATCCACTGCTGTAAAATAATAGAAAGTAAAGAAGCATAAAAGAGAAGTTAAAAGGAGAAAATATGGGGATAAGTTACGAGGGTATCGTAGAATATAGATACGCATCATGGAAACATCCCTTATGGGGGGTCAGCAACACGGGTTCTTGTCCTCCACAAAACTCTATGATCATCACTCTCCAAGGAAATTAGAACCTGGGAGCCTTAAATGTGTCTTTCTAGGTTACTCTCCATACAACTATTACCATCTTCCTACTAGCCTTGCAATGGTAACCATGGATGTTGTGTTCTATGCGTCCGTTGGCTACTACTCCTCGCCACCTCTTCAAGGGGAGTCTGGTATTGATAGTGAAGATGTGACTCTTACCCTACTTGCTCCACTAGTGTATCCACCTCCCTTCTAATAGTGCTCCACGCCTCCACCAGTGTATCTGTCATCCTCTGATAGTCCTTATGTTCAGGAGGAGAGTGTACAGAGACTACAATTCCACCTTAGGAGAAGATGACTAGTTCAGAAGACCATTGGTGAACTTCAAAGGCAAACTGATGATTCAAACCTTCAGGTCTATCATAGGAGTTGCACCAAAAATAAGCAACTTCGGACCACTAACATCACTGTAGCACCTCTGCACATCCCATCTTCAGCCTTGGATCTTAGACCATATTCCAGAGCCTAACACTTCATCAAGTATAATTTCTTCTCCCGAGAAACCTATTGCTTTTAGGAAAGGCATTAGATATTATACGGTTTGTACCCAACATCCCATATCACATGTTGTTTCTTATGATTCCCTTTCTCTTTCCTATAGTGCTTTTGTGTCTTGTCTTTCTTCTGTTCATATTCCCCAGAATTTGCAGGAAGCTTTTGCAAATGAAAAATGGAAGGCAACAATGGTAGAAAAAAAAATGGATGCCTAGAAAAAGAATGCTACATGGGAACTTATGGTTCTTCCTCCCGGAAAAAGACAAGTTGGTTGTAAGTGGGTGTCTGTAGTTAAACAGAAGTGTAAATAATAAGAAAGGGGAACATAAAGATAAGGAACAAGAGATAGTTGTAACTTAGAGTCACAACCGTGTGGTTGGGACTACCCCCTTCATTAAATGTATAGACTAAGCTAATACAAACTCATAACACAAATAGGAAACTAAAAGACATAACCAAAAAAGGAAACTAACTCTAACTTAGCTAACAACTACCTTAAACCCAATAGGAAACTAACAAAGATATGCTTAAATCAAATATAACTCCCACAGTATGGAGGTCTATGGTCACGCATAGCCCTCCAACCGACACATGCTCTCATATACTCCAACAAGAAAATAGATGCCACAGTGGATAGGTACAAAGCAAGGCTTGTGGTAAAGGGTTCACTCAGACATATGGGATCGACTACCAAAAGCATTTGCTCCAGTTGCCAAATTGAAAATCATAAGGGTATTGCTCTTGTGTGTTGCAAATCTGGGATGGGATCTCCAGCAACGTGATGTGAAGAATGATTTCCTCGATGGAGAGCTCGATGAAGAATTCTATATGGATATTCCACCATGATTCTCTTGTGATGGGAATTAAGGCAAGATCTGCAAGTTGAAGCATGCTCTCTATGTGTTGAAGCAATCACCTAGCATATGGTTTGAGAGATTTCACAAGGCAATGACGTCTGTGGGATATAAGCAAAGCAATGCTAACTACACACTATTCATAAAAAGATCTAGTGATAAGATCACCATGCACATTGTCTATGTCGATGACAACGTCGTGACAGGAAATGATAGTGCAGAGATTGGCCGTCCCAAGGGCTTTCTTGGTTGTGAGTTTGAAATAAAGGATCTTAGAAAACTAAGGTACTTTCTTGGAATTGAAATGTCTTCAAAATTCCTCTCTCAAAGGAAGTACATCCTTGATCTGTTGTCTGAGACTAGTTTATTGGGTTGTCATCCTTCTAATACTCCTATGGAAGCGAGTATCGAGCTCAAGGAAAAAGCGGGTGAACATGTCGACAAAAGGTGTTATCAGCGGCTGGTAGCCAAACTGATCTATCTCTCCCATACACTGCTTGATATTGCTGTGGCTGTGAGTTTGGTGAGTCAGTTTATGCATGATATTTATTCCTCCTGTATGGAAGTTGTTTTGTGTATCCTGCGATACTTAAAGTCAACTTCAAGAAAAGGGATCCTCTTGTCCCCTCATGACCACTTTAGAGTTAAAGCCTATAAAGATGCTAATTGAGCTGGCTCCACTGACAGAATGTCCATCTCAAGTTATTCTACTTTCGTGGGTGGGAACCTTGTCACTTATAGTTTTTAAGGCGGTAAGGCGATGGAGGCGTTTGAGGGTCTTTTGGAGCGTCTTAGCTATAAGGCGAGCATAAAGCGTCGCCTTATTGACTAAAGCGTTCCTGTGTAATTTTTTTATAAAACCAATCTATTTGGCTCAAATCCTAGTTGAATCCTATTACTCATATGTTAAATAAATATTAAAGGTTCATATTAATACTAATATAAGATATTCATCAAGAAACGAATCAATAAAGTGAATAAACTAAGTTCATCTTCATTAATCATCATATCATATTAACATATAATATAAATACATAATTATGAAACAAAATTATAAATATAAAGAAAATAAGACATAAAAAATACAAGTATTTATTATACTTACCTCTATGATGCCAAAATGAGTGCCTAAGCCCTAAGGTCATCGACTATATTTCTATTCCTGTCAAAGAAGAATGAAGCTCACTGCTGCCGGAGCAACATGGTCACCTAAATCAGTGGTTCTTCATTGTTCCTTGATTCCTTCTCAAAGCCCTTTCTTAAAACCCTTGACAAAATCCAAACCCTGTTTGTGAATCGTGTTTTTTTGTTTGTTTTGGTTATTTTTTGTGGAGTAAAGTTGATCCCATACATCTCAAGTGTTAACAAAATCATACACCTACCAATAAAAAATCTATATTTCGAATCTTCATCAAGTAATTTTAAAATGTGTTTAAAAAAAAAAACCCATAAGGCACCACTTCACGTAAGGCGGAGCATTGCCTTACCATCTCTAGACCGCATCAGAGCCTTAAAAACTATGTTGTCACTTGGCACAACAAGAAACAAAATGTGGTGGCTAGATCCAGTGCTGAAGTAGAATTCTGTGCCATGGCATAAGGGATTTGTGACTTCTTGTGGTTGCGCAACTTGCTAAAAGATATTGGTGTTCATGTTCGTCTCCTCATGATGCTCTACTATGATAACAAAGCTACTATCAGCATTGAGCACAACCCAGTACAGCAATTACATTAAAATCTTAGCCTGAAAGTCTGTATATTCAGTTCTTTGCGGATGTTGGTCTGTATGAAAGCTAGGAAGAGGCTAACTCTAGGGAGGAAGTATTTGCACGATTGGACCAGGTGGGTTGGGCTTGAATCATCTGCGAGAGTAGCATGACAGGGAAATCCAGTTAGAGATAACTTGCATTTTTACTAAAGTAGACCACCAAATGACACGATTTCAGTTAAACACCCCATCTAGATGAATTTTCTGAAAGGGAGCAGTGGGTGGACAGGGATGGAAGAACAAAGAGGAAGAAGAAGTTGAGAGAAGAACCTCTCGGGCTTCACATTGCAGAGAGTCACCAGATTATACACCAGGCCATCCACTTTGATCAAACACAAAGCAAGCAAGAGAAGTAGTAGTAGCAGCAGCAGCAGCAGCAGCAAGTTTGTTTCCCCATGCTTGTATTTATAGTTGAAACAAATGGGGGCAAGTCTCAAAGATAGAAACTTCTAATTGGTTGCCTATTACATAAGTTTCTAAAAACTGAAAATAGAAACAAACTAAAAAAGGAAACTAATGACTTGGCTCAGTTAATAACTTAACATCTAAGAAATAACAAAGACTAACAACTAAAATTGAACCCAACTAAAATGGAAACTAATGAAAAAGAAAACAAACTAGTTAATCCCGTATGCAACCATAATGCCCCTAGTTTAGGCCCATAAAAGTGGCCTATTACACTCAAAACACATAAGATCAAAGGCCCAACATGTATGGAACCCAACTCTAGACTTATTCCTAATAAAACAAGCCTACTTTGGTTATGAATCTGCATTAGCATGATCGTACCAAGCACGTGAAGATTGGAGACACTTCATCAAAGAGAAGTTAGATGCTGGGTTAATTTGTGCTCCTTTTGTAAAGTTTGGTGATCAGTTAGTTGATGTGTTCACTAAGGGATTAGGAGGAAAATTGTTCATCCTAGTTTAATCAAGTTCAAGCATGGTTTAAAGTATCTCCGATACCGATACGATACCCTCCGATATGTATCTTAAATTCAGCCGACCGATACGATACATTAAATTTTTAAAATCATTTCATATCGATATATATCCTACAATATATACCGATATGCCCGATACACACTGATACGATACGATACGCACTGATACTCTATGGAAAATATAAAATCAATGTGAAATGTAAGTTTCGGTATGTATCAGTACGTATCGGTGAGTATCAGTATGTATCGATCGGTACATATAGGTGAATATCAATACGTATCGGTGAGTATCGGTATGTACTGATACAGTGCACTACAGTCATATAATGGCCAAGATGGGTAATTTTTCAGAAAAACACGATTTTTTGAGGGGTTTTTATTCCAGAGTTGCTGCCAGCCATATTTCTTTCAAACTAAAGTGAAAATCAAGGTTGGGACCAAGGATTTTATATTTATGGGACAACTACAAACCTTGAATTCTTAGTGCAATACCCTCAATTTATTGTTTAAAAAAGTGTTTTCTATCCATTTATGTAGGTATCTTTAGCGTATCTTACCGTATCTCCGATACGATACGATACCCTCCGATACGTATCTTAATTTTGGTTGACCGATATGGCAACCGATACCGATACTTTAATCCTTGAGTTCAGCATGTGTGACATCTATGATCCAACTTGAGGGGGAGAGTTAGAATATGTCTTAAGGATGCCAAAGAGGTATTCCTAGGCTTTTCCACTCCCACCAACTATAATTACAGAGAGTTGGCTAGAGGGGGTGGCATACTTGTAATTTTGCTCTCTTTTGTTATGCTCCTCTATTATAAATAAAGGTTGGACTGATCTCTTTGGTCATTCAAGCATTCTTCCCAAGTTTTGTTGTTAACATGTAGTAAGGGTAGTTTGGGCACTAGTTTAGTATCTTGTTGTCTTATGTTGTAAATTCCTTTTTCACCTTTAACCTCCCTGAAGTAGAAAAGTCACTTGGGCTTATTTTATTGCAAATAAGCATTGAGTTGTGTTATGTATGTGTTGGGCCTTTGATCCTATGGGTTTTCTTTGAAATGGGCCACTTTAATAAGCCTAAAATATGGGTAGAAGGTAGGAAAACGGGATTTTATTCATTAGTTTAATTAGTTGCTATTTAATTCAATAAAAGCCCATTAGGCCATTAGTTGGTTGTAAAGTCCTATATGGACTATTAGTTAGTTAGTCCTACTCCATGTTGGAGTCATAAAGTCAAGTTCTAGTCCTATTTTGAATTCCTAGTTGTAGTAGGAGTGTCTAGTCCTATTGGGAAACTAGCTCCTAGTTGTAGTAGAATTGTCTAGTCCTATTAGGAAACTAGCTCCTAGTATTAGTATGATTGTATACTTTCCCTCTATAAATAGAGAGGCATATGTTCCATTATTGGAGAGATTTGAATGAAAGAAAGTTTGCATTTATGAAAGAAAGTTTGCAACTAAATGCTTAGAGCAGCTGAGATAGTTGTGGGTGAGAAGCCCAAGCTGAGATAGCCACTTCATGTATTCTCTTTCACCCTTCTCAGCCCCCCCACCTGTTATATTCTTCTTTTTTATTTTATTTGCTGTAACATTCAAGAGGTATAGTTCAGATTTTGATAAAAGTCTCCAGAAATCAGAACCGATCAGCAATCTTAGTGGGAATAGGAGAGAGATCGATCTCCTCTCTTTCTCTCTTCTATGCTCTGTTCAGCTAGATCTTCAATCAGGGTATTCTAGGCCTCATAAGGGTCCCACGATCCTTACCTAATCACTGTTGGAAGAATTCAGCTAATGTTCTTGAAGGTTCTTCTCAGTTCTCTCTCCTAGGTCAGAAAATCAAGAAAGCTTGTAATTTCACAACCAGCCGTCAGAATCCTCTCAACTTTGAGGGTTTTTGTACCCTCCATAGGGACTATCTACACCCAAGAGTGCAGCTTAATCGAACTCCTACAGACCTGGCCGCACCTCTCTCTCCAGCTCTATAGCAGGTCTTTCTCTCTCCTATCGGGTTGTGTTTTGGGCTGGTTTTGCTCCTATATGAGTATTGTATTCTTGGGGGTTTATTTGATGGTCTTATTTCTTTGTTTCCTGGTCCTATTTGTATTGTTTGGGGTTATTAATTGCTGGGGTAGTTTCTTGTAATCTACTCCTGCATTACTCACTAGGGAGGTGTATGTCATTCCTCCTCCATGTTCTTTTTGGATGAATAAAAAAAGTCATTACCACGAGGGAGAGAACATACAAAGGGAAGAAGAGGGGGGAGCAGCCGATGGCTAGCCAACAAAGGAAAAAAAAACCAGCAATACAACTAACCAAGATCCAGACTCAGATCGGCCAGCTAGAAACTAACTAAAAAGAACTAAAAGGGGGGGGGGGGGGTTGCAACCAGAAGGAAGGCTAAGAGCGGGGAGTGGTATCAATATGCAGGTTCCAAGAGGCAATGATATGACTGTTCTTGATGGAACTTGGAATAGACCTGTGGGGGAGGGATTGGAGTTTGGAGGAAAACATCCAAGGAGATGGCTTTCCAAATCTTATCCAAGGAACGAGAGTTGGAAGACCATCTTCAGATGTTTCGCTCCATCCAGATACGGTTGATGGTATCACAAAAGGCTAGCTTCCCAATAGTGTCGCAGATGTAGGATCCCGAGAAGGTCATATCAATGCAAATCCATTCTCTTTCAAAAGGAAGAATAGGCCTTGGAGAATGCTAACATTTGGAGAGGACCAACTTCCAAATGGAGGAGGATAAGGGGCAGGAGAAGAAGAGTTGAGAAATATCCTCAGAGCCATGGGGGCAAAGGCAATAGGAAGTGGGAACAGGAATATGGTTGTGAATGAGGAAGCCTTGGGTGGGAAGGCAATTAGAAAAACATCGCCAGAGAGTAAGACTGTGGCGAGGGATGTGACCTTTGAACCAAACCAGGTTACGCCAAGGGACCACTGTACCAGAGGAACGAACAAAAGACCAAGCTGAGGCAGAAGAGAACATCCCATTAGATGAGTGAATCCAAATGCATTTGTCTTCTACCCCAGTGGCCAGGAGGAAGGGGAGGGAGGGAGGACCAGAGGTCAAGAAGGGGGGGAGCTAATGAGGGAGGGGGCCAACCAAGGGGGGCCATGATGTAGGAAACAGTGGCACACTTGGGGATACCAGAGGAATAGATGGTTCTGGAGGAAACCAAGGTGGCTAGGATTCCCGCAGGGTGCCAAGGGTCTATCCATAAGGAAGGAGATTGACCATTACCTAGGGAATAGGATATGGCATTAAGAGCTAGAGGGCGAAGAGAGAAGATTTTCCTCCAGATCCAGGAACTATCCGAAGGAATCGGGACAGTCCAGAGAGAGTGCTGCTTAAGATAGTAAAAATAGATCCAGTCAACCTAGATGCTCTTTTTTTTTGGATACTATTCTCCACATGAGCTTAAGAATAGCAGCAGAATTGACATCTTTAATTCTCCTAATGCCAAACCCCCTTCAGCTTTGGGAAGGCAGATCTTGCTCCAACTGAGAGGGTGGAGAAACCTCGTAGACTCTGCCCCTTTCCAAAGGAAGGAGCAGAAGATTCTTTCAATGGTCTTGATGGTGGCAGCAGGAAGGGAATAGACACCAAACCAATAAAGGTATGTGGATTGGAGCACCGATCGGATGAGGGCAAGGCAGCCAACATAAGAGAGGAGCTTGCCTCTCCAAAGCTGAAGCTTCTTCCCCAGGATGTCAAGCAAGGGGGAGCAGTGATGGGAGGAGAGCCTAGAGGAGATGAGCAGGAGGCCCATGTACTTAACAGGAAGGGAACCCAAGGAGAATCCCGTGATGCCGAGGAGATGAGTTTGGGAGTCAGGGGAGACCCCAGAAAGGAAAAGGCTAGATTTTAGTAAATTGATGCGGAGGCCAGAGAGATTCTCAAAGGATCGAAGAGAATCAATGATGGTGGAAATGGAGAGAGGGTCAGCTTTGGAGAAGATCATGATGTCATCGGTAAAAGCAAGATGGGTGAGGAGATAGGTTTTGTATTTGGGGATCGGTGAGAGCAGGTGGAGATCTGTGGCAGATTGGATGGATCTAGAGAGGACCTCCAGGGAGAGGAAGAAAAGAAAGGGTGAAAGAGGGCAGCCTTGCCTAATTCCTCTCCCAGAAGGAAAATATCCAGCTGGGCTACCATTAACAAGGACTGAGAATATGGGAGAGGAGACACAACAGTGGATCCAATGAACAAAAGGAGGAAAACACATGGTGAGGAGGACTTTGGAGATGAAGTCCCAACTCAGGGTGTCAAAAGCCTTATGAATGTCAATTTTGAGAAAAGCAGCGGAGAAGTGGGATTTGCGATCAAACCCGCAAACAATCTCATGACAAAGCATAATGTTGTCAGCAATACTCCTGCCCGCGATGAAAGCAGATTGGTTAAGGCTGACAAGGATGCTAATGACTTTTTTTATTCTACTGGAGAGAATCTTGGCCACAAATTTATAGAGCAAATTGCATAAGGAGATTGGCCTGGAATCAATCATGGAGACCGCTCCGTCTTTTTTGGGAATGAGATAGAGGAAGGTATGGTTAACCCCACAAATCTGGTTGGGGTTGAGGAAGAAACTCCAAACAGCATGGATAAGATCATGACGAACAATGTTCCAGCAAGAGGAAAAGAAGCCCATGTTGAAGCCATCAGGGCCAGGGTCTTTGTTGGCTTTATGGGAGAGAATGGCCGACAGAATTTCCTCTTCAGTAGGGATAGACTGAAGACAGTGAAGCTGGTCCTCATGGACAAATTTATTGAGGAGAAGGTGGGGGATGGGGGGAGGGGGCACCGAAAGGGAAGGATGGAGAATACCCTGGAAGTGAGAAACAGCTTCAGCTTTAATGTCCTCCGAGGAGGAGATTAGCTTGGGGATAGGGTTCACATTGTTGCGAGCCTTGAGAGACCTGTGAAAGTAGGCAGTGTTAGAGTCTCCAAGGTCAAGCCATTTGATGCGGGCTTTTTGACGGAGAAAGCTTTCCTCGTCCCAAAAGTAGAGAGCTCAAAAGCAGTGGATTTTTCCTCAGTAGGAAGGGAGGGGCTGAGAAGATCAGTTTGAATTCTGGATTGGATGGAGAAGAGTCTATCCCGAGTCTCCCGACAAGTAGAGACTCGAGAGGAGATATTGCCAAAGGTGGAAGAGTTCCAGATTTTGAGGGAGGCTTTGACATTCTTGAGCTTCTTGGCTAGGGCAAAGGGAGGAAAGGGAAGGATTGATGGGCAAGTTCCAAGCAGTGCTCACAAGAGGAAGGGTTTGGGACCGAAGGAGCGGAAGGGAAGAACATGGAAAGAGATTGGACTGTGGTCCGAAATTCCAGGGAGCTCAAAGCAGGTGTGGGAGGACAGAAAGGAGTCAAGCCAAGCTCCATTGACCAAAGCTCCATCCAGCTTGCAAGCCACATGGAGGTTGCCAGATCTTCTGTAATGCTAGGTGAGCTTAACTCCCGACCAGCGGAGATCATTAAGGCTAAGATCGTCAATACAGTTATTAAAGGCTCCACCGCTTGATGATTATTGGGGTTCCCTTCATGCTTCTCATGGCTTAATCGGATGACATGGAAGTCACCCAAAATGCCCCATGGTTTAGAATCCATGAAGTGACTAAAGGAGCGGAGCTCAATCCAAGGGGAGGGCCTGCGAGAGGCAAGTTTATGGGCATAAATGATGGAGAGGTAGCAAATGTGGGCTCCAAAGGGGTAGGAGATGGAGAGGTGAATTGCTTGGCTAGAGGAGGAGATGGCATTAATGAGAAGAGAATTGGGATCCTAGAGAACCCAGATTCTGCCATTAGGACTGTGGAGGTAATTGGAGATGTGAGACCAAGAAAGGGCGATGGAAGAAATGACACGAGGGGTGTTTGCTTCAAGAACTCTTCTTTCAAGAAGGCAATAGAGATTAGAGAGGGAAGAACGAATGCGGGATCTAATGTCGGCTTGTTTGGTTGAGGAATTGAGTCCTCGAACATTCCATATAGTCCAGGGGATCATTGGTGAGAGAAGTGGGAGGGCAGCAATTGCTCCAAAGAGCGGGGAGTAGAAGAAGCTGAAGAAGTGCTTCGGAGGGCGGTTCGACAGGAATACCCAATGACCGGAGAGGTGCCAGGATTTGGATTGACCTTGAGCTTGGAGGACAGCTTATGAGCTTAGTAGAGGTAGTGGTAGATCGTTTCTTCTAAGTGGATGGCTTCACCAAGGAAGGAAAGCCAGGGGAAGAGGTTTCAGCTGCAGCAGGGGCAAGGGATAGAGATGGGGCTAGAAGGACAGTAAGCGGGTAATTAACATCACTTCTGGTAGCAGCCAAGGGACCAGAATCATTGAGAGCAGTTCCAGCAATGCCTTCAGTAGCAGTAGTCAGATTGGCCGAGACAACCAATGGAGCTAAGTTGACCGAGAGAGCAGCCAAATTATGGAGTTGCATGGTGCCAGGTTCATCCAAGGCCTGAATATCATACAGCATAAGGGCAGTGGCTTCCTGGCTAGTAAGGAGGACCAGGGGTGCCACAGCAGAATCAGCAGTGACGGTAATCTGGTTGGGGCCTTTCAAGGCCAGAGAATTGTTGACGGCGAGGGGGCCTTCCAAGGCCAAAGTGTCGATGGGGCTAGGCAATTCCATCGTGACCAGAGCTCCAAGAGATGCAGGTGGGGAGACCGCAGGAGCAGTGACCATTGATAGATGGGAATTACCAGCCAAAGACGCAGGTAAAGCGGCAACAGTAGGCTCAAAATGATCAGCAGCAGGGGGGGGGGGGGTTCGGAGGCCGGAGCAGCACAAGGAGCAAGATCGTCAATCGTGGGCAAGGGCCCAGAAATGCAGGACGGTGAAGCCGAGGAGAGAAAAGCAGGCGAGCGAAAGGGGGGGCGCTAGCAGAACCTCATAGACGAGGAGAGCCAGCAAGGTTGTCGGGCGAGGGAGGAGATGGATTTGGGTTCAGAGTCGGGGCAGTGGATGGAGGCGTTAAGGTACAAGCTGAGATATTTGGATCGGGTTGGCGGGTAAAGGAAGCAAAGGAATGGTCGGGTGAGTCATAAAGATTCGATGGATAAAGAGGGTGGTCTTTGGGAAATTTTGAAAATGTATTAAGGAGGTGAACTGGCAGAAATTGGTTCAAGGGATAAAAGGGGGGCGGTTCAGGTCTAATAAGGGGTGGAGTTTGAATAGCCAAAGTGGCTAATGATTCTCGTGGAGCACTGGTCGAGGCTGGGGTTGAAACACAGGAGGAAACATCGGGGAGGGGGAGAAGCGGTGACAGGGAGGATGCAGGAGGTACAGAAGGAAGGGCCAAGTCAGAGGAAGGTTCTAGCCCAGCCTGGACAGCGGAAAGGTGGGAACAGGAAGGCAGATCAGAGGTAGGTGGAAGGGACAGATCAGATCCATCAGCGTGAAGATTTTCGAGATCCGAGAAGCAGTTGTTACCAGCGGTCAGAAGCGTAGAACCATCGGTACAAGGAGGTGTTGATGCAGATTAATTACCAAAATAGGCTTGTTTTATTAGGAATAAACTTAGGGTTGGGTTCTATACATATTGGGCCTTTGATCCCATGTGTTTTGAGTGTAATAGACCACTTTTATGGGTCTAAAAGGGAGGGTCTAAGATTGAATACGGGATTCAATGATTTGTTTCCTTTTTCTTTAGTTTCCTTTTTAGATGGGGTTATTTAGTTTCTAATTTTCAGTCTTAAATTAGTTTCTAATTTTCAGTCACAAGACTTTCTATTTTGTAAGTTTCTATTTTCAGATTTAGTAACTAGTTGAGTTTCTAATTTTTAGTTTCCTATTTCAGTTTTTGGAAACTAAAGTTAGTTTCTATTTTATGTAACCCCTATCACTA
>NW_024868555.1:0-27998 GCF_013358625.1 Macadamia integrifolia | reverse complement strand
CATGGTTCTTTGAAGAGAAAGCTCCACACCTTGAAGACTACCTTCCAAAAGTCTACAAGCAACCAGAATTTTGTTTGGGAATGGTTAAAGTTGCTACGCACATGTTGTTTCCTCCTTATCACTGCAAAATTCGAGGACGAATTTTTTCAAGATGGGGAGAGTTGATGCAGATTAATTACCAAAATAGGCTTGTTTTATTAGGAATAAACTTAGGGTTGGGTTCCATACATATTGGGCCTTTGATCCCATGTGTTTTGAGTGTAATAGACCACTTTTATGGGTCTAAAAGGGAGGGTCTAAGATTGAATACGGGATTCAATGATTTGTTTCCTTTTTCTTTAGTTTCCTTTTTAGATGGGGTTATTTAGTTTCTAATTTTCAGTCTTAAATTAGTTTCTAATTTTCAGTCACAAGACTTTCTATTTTGTAAGTTTCTATTTTCAGATTTAGTAACTAGTTGAGTTTCTAATTTTTAGTTTCCTATTTCAGTTTTTGGAAACTAAAGTTAGTTTCTATTTTATGTAACCCCTATCACTATTATAAATAAAGCTATGGCTCCTTTAATGAGCCACGATTTTTACAAACTACATGGCTGCTGCTGCTGTTTTCTCTGCGAGAGAACTTCCTTGTGTTTGATCAAGGTATTGGGTTGGTGTTCGATCCGACGACTCTTTGCGGCGAGAAGTCCAAGAGGTTCATCTTCAAGTGCTTCTTTTCTCCTTCCAGGTTTTACTTTTTTCAAAGGTTTGTTACTGTTCAAACAAATCAGATAACAGATCTGATCTTCTTTAAATTTCTGGTTTCGAATTTCTCAGATTTCTCTTACCTGATCTTTCACTGATCAGACCAACCAGCCACCTGATGGCTCCCCTATTCTGGTCGAGTGTTAGGCCTATTGAGAGGATGGTTTGATCCTAATTTGGGGTCAATCAGACCTGGAATTTTATTGTTAAAAAAATTCTCTCTATTCTGCCCAATTCTGGTTTCTGCCCAGAATTTTGAATCGTTTTGTTCTGGATGTTGCTGATTGGTTGCTGGTCCTATATTTCATTGTTTAGTCTTATTAATTGGTGATTTAAGTCCTTAATTCCTTGGCTGATTATTCAGTTACAGAATTTCTGAAGTTGTTGAGATCGATGAATTTTCTGATATTTTATTGGGCTGGTTCTGGTTGTTCTTCTGATTAAAAGTTCCTGCAGTTGGATTAGTTTGAGTTTTCAAACTTAGTCTTACATTAGGTGTCTTCCCAGAGTTGTTTGCAGCGATCAGGTTCTCCGGCGACTGTCAGCTAAGAACAGGGATACTTTGGTTCATGAAGTTTTTTCTATTATTTTTTTTTCTTTTTTTTTGAACTGAGAATTTGACTCCATTCGAATCAGCGAGCATAGTATCATTCGGCACATTCGGGGCTTGCAATTGATCTAAAGCTTTGTTCTTGACACAGAACACCGTAGAATGGCCGAAAACTTTGCACAGGGAGCACGATGGAGGTCGCCAGTCATACTTCACCTCTTGAATGAAAGAATGGTCTTCACCGTCTATAACAGTCACCGAGGATGGAAAGACCTGGTCTGCTTGGGCCTCAATACAAATTCTAGTGAAGGATAACTTGTCCATAGTCTTCGTTCGCTTATCGGAGTAGAGGGGCTTCCCAATGATGGATCCGATCAAGCTCAGGCCAATGGGGCACCAAAAATTGAGAGGAAGATTGGGGAAAGTGACCCACAGGGGAATGGAGGAAAGTTCAGATCGACTGAAGGAGGTGTATTGGTCCCACTGGCGAAGAAAAATTGGTTTTTTCCCTAAAAACCAGGGGTCACCGTCCAAGGCTGTGGTTTTGTCCAGAGGGGAGGAGAAGTCGAAAATGAAGGTTCCATTGTCATATACAAATGTGGATAGAGTTCCAGCAGGCTTCCATTGTTTGAGGAGAGAAGCCTTAACCAGGGGAAATGGGGGGCGACTGCCAATGAAGTCCAGGCGGGCATAGTCCAACAGGTATGGAATTGAGGGAAGTAGGTGGATGGAAGGAAAGAGGGTGTCCGGCAGAGGGAGTGGGAGGCGGCAGGGGGGAGCTGACCACAGTATTCCAAGGTCTGCATAGAGGAGAAGGGGCCGGGGGAGAGGGAGGCGGGAGAGAGGCAGAAGGGTCAATGTCGGGGGAGGAGAGGGGACCGACGGCAGAGGCCGCCGCAGGGAAGGAGGGCATTGGTTCACCGAGGTCTAAAGGTTGAGTTGGTGGAAATATTACCTTCCACTATGACATGCTTAGAGAAGTTTTTCCTTCTTACTTCATGTTAGTAAATCAAATAGAGGAGAGGAATCTTTTCTCTCCCATCATCTCCTCGTCTCTTCTCCTCCACTTTTCTCTTCCCCTCATCTTCTTTTCTTCTCTTATCACATCTTACCTTCTCCTCTGATCTCTTGAATTGATCCTTGCACCATTTCCAACTCAAAGATGGACAGGTACTCCTTGCCACAAATGGTTTCACTAACTGCTGAATTTTAATCTATACACACACTCAAGTATTTTTGCAAGGTATGACATATAATAAAATGTAAATATGTAGAAATTACTTATGTATAGGAAACCTCGATGAATTTATAAAAAGGAAAATCAGGGATAAGTTACATGATATAAAAATCAATACCAGCCCCCGACCAAACAAATACCAAAATCTTTTTCCACTGCCGATCAAGAAAAAAGTGATGGGGGTTGAAAGACAAATAAGAATGAAAACTCTTGGAGATAAATAAAAATTTATTGTCATGTACGCCAATTTCGTATGCGATAGAAATCAATTTTGTTAATGATTAATAGTTTAAAATAAAAACAGCCGAGCCAAATACATGTACCTGAAATAACTGGAAGTTAACAAGGATAAAATAAGCAAGCCTACCTAGAAGAGCCAGAATCTGATTTTCATATAGGGTAAGCTGTAGTGAGTTTACAGCACAACATTTTCCCTTTTTAGTAGCATACACCTTATGCAGATTCCTGATCTGGATACACCTACAAAATATAAGGCTATGTCAAAAAATAATAATAATAATAATCAAGTAAAATTTATCAGACATCCATGTCCAAAAATTTCAGCCCACGTACCTCCCATCAAGCTCCTGTTGCTTCATATCCAAGCTTACAGTTTCAACCACAGGTTCAGAAACACCATTAGACGCAAAAATCACCCCATTTTTCCATGGCTTGTCATTAGTTTTAACTCTATGATCCATAACATGATCTTGAACGCCACTTTTCTTTTGCCAGAAGTACTTCTTAAATAAAAAGTTCCATGGATAATGTACTCCATTTTCCCTAGGAAGGACCTGATTGGAACAATAAATCTCTTATATATACTCTAATGTCAAAATCAGGTAGAATGCATAGACGGAAGATTCACATAGGCTGAGGACAATTGCTATTAGAAAAACGGTCCAAAAAAAATATAACTGTTCATAAAGATTCAAGATCAACATTTATTATATGAAAGTAATTTTTTTATTTTTTTTTCCAAAATTGATCTTATATTCTGTTTCATGTCCAACTCATTCTCTAAGTTTTTTGTAGTTGTTTTATGAATCAAGAATGTCAAAGCATGGTCATCCAAATTAGTATCCTAGTTGAATCAAGGAATCACAACCGTCATGGAGACCTATTTAAAAAAAAAAAAAAAAAACCCCACAACCGTCATGGAGTTCATACAAGTAGTTGTTGTTTAAGTTGGATGCTGAAGTGCTGAACACTACCCTCGCTAGACCAATCAATGGATGTTCATCAGAATTTTCCACTTGAAACATTAAACAATCCAATCGAAAGAATTCACCTTACAAAGTTATAAACAAGGATTTAGTGATCAAACTCAGGCTTTCCCTTCACCCCAAAAATAAATGGGGAAAAAAATACAGGATTGCCTACAGCCTATCCCAATCAGATCCTGAGTCAACTCACACTGATACTCACCCAACCAGCTAATTCCAAGGGTGATACCAACAAAAATGGGATCTAGAATTTTAAAAAGAAATCCTAGAAATTTCTCAAAACAAACAAAAATCTCGAAATGGGAAAAACTTTTTTGTCCAAAAATTTAGAAAAATTGGTCTATTTATATATTTATAGTGAAATACCATGAATAGGTCCATATATGTTGTAAGTGAATGTGATGCATATCGTTGTTAAGGCATCACCTAGGCGACAAGGAGCACCTTGAGGGTCGTCTTATCTGCCAAGGCCCACAGATTGCCAGAGTCAAAACCTAATAATCATCTTGCAAGCTATTCCCATCTATGATATTGAGGCTTCTATTCACTCTCACAGATACAGCAAAAATCCTAATCCAAATGCTTTTAGTATGGGGTTTTTCTCCTCCTCCTAAGAAAATCTCCTCAAAGCCATCAAGAGTTTCTTCTTCAATCCTAGCCAGTTAAAGGGATTAGTCATACCTTTCTTTGTCTTATTCCCAAGAAAGAGGGTGTTGCTGCTATGACCAATTTCAGGCCTATCACCTTATGCAACCTTTTGTACAAGTTCATTGCTAAGCTGCTCCCCAACAAACTAACGCTTGTGGTCGACTTACTTGTTAGTGATAATCAGTCATCCTTCATCTCGGGTAGAAGTATCGATGATAATATTCTCCTTTGCAACAAGATTGTGAGAGGGTTTGACGAAAATCCCAGTCCCCATCTACTCGCTAAAAGATTGATATTCACAAAGATTTTGATTCCATCAGGTGGGATTTTGTTTCTTCGTATGTTCAAGATGGGATTCTCCCAAGTGTTTGTTAATTGGATTTTCCAATGTATCTCCTCCCCTTGATTCTCAGTTTTGGTTAATGGTAGTCCAACCAGGTACTTCTCTTCATTGGTATGGATTCCGCAAGGCTGCCATCTATAGCCTTATATCTTCTCTTTGGCCTAGGAAATTCTTTCTAGAAGTATTCAAAGTTGTACCAATCAGCAGCTCATCTCGCACATTCCCAAGTGTAAGGCTATTAAGCTTTCTCATCTTGCATATGCCAACGATTTGATGATCTTCTCTAAACCCAACATTGCCTCTATAGAGTTTATTATATATTTCCTGCAGCACTTTGAAGCCATATCCTGTATCCATCTGGGTGAATCTCTTATTTTTCTGGCAGGGGTTTCTGACTTTGACAAAGCTACTTTTCTTCTCATGACCGGCTTCTCTCTTGGTCATCTCCCAATCAATTATTTGGGACTGCCTTTGATTCTGGCCAGGTTATCTGTCTATCATTGTACCCCCATGATTGACCATATCAAAAAACGGCTCCAATTATGGAAAGGGAAGCTCCTTCCTTACACAGGTAGGTTGGAGCTCATAAGATCAGTTCTTCAAGCTTCTTATATTTATTGGTCAGGCATTTATGGGCTTCCCAAATCCATTATCTCCAGTCTTGAATCTCTTATGGCTCTATTCCTTTGGAAAGGTAGTGACTCCCCAAAATTTCTTCGGCCTTTAAGTTGGGCTGTTATCATGTCTCCCCAAATCTGAGGGTGGCCTTGGTCTAAGAAGTATCACAGATGTCAAAATTTCCGGCATTATTAAGTTGATTATGAATCGACTGGGTGTACTCAGGCCTACTCCGCTCGGATTCTATTTGGACTGCCACAGCCTTGTCTGATGCCTCTTGTGTTAGGTGCAAAATATTGTCCCTTAGGACAACTGCAATTGGGGCCATGTCAACCTAGATTGTTTGGCACCTCTACTCCCTTTGGCTCGATCATTGGCATCCTATGCAAGGTTCGAAATTTTATTTCGTTTTGGTGTTTCGGTGTTTCAGAAACACCAAAATACCGAAATTTCACCGAGATGGTGTATTTATTTATTTTTATTTTTTTCAATTGGCTATTTCAGTGGTCAAACGGCCATATTTTGACCTGAAACTCGATGGATAGCTTATTTTAAGGTTAATAAACATGCTTAGAACATAAAAATGCAAAAATATTAGAACATGACATTGTTTTAGAGTTGCACCTTTGTTTGGCAACAACCATCAAACTATTCTGGAAATTTTACCAATATGTACTTATGTACTATTTAAAAAAAAAAAAAAAAAAAAATTTGAGAAAGAACTTTACCTTTCCTAATCTTTGAATGTGTAGATCTTCTTGCAGGAGTCCAATGGAAGTAAAAATGTGTGATGATGTGGCTAATTAGAGGCTTGTTAGAGTGTTTTTCTTTCAAAATATGCAAATGGAACCAAAACCACCGAGACAGTTGAGACAGAGTCGAAATTTCGGCGAGATACCAAAACAATACCGAAATTTCGACTCTATCTCAACAAAATGTTGTATTTATAAGGCATGGAATGTATCGTTTCGGCGAGATACCGAAATTTCGACCGAAATATGGGACACATTGATTCGTGCCTTATTTCGTTTTGACCAAAAAAAAAACCGAAATACCAAAATTTTGGCAAGATTTCGAACTATGATCCTAGAGGAATTATCGTTCATACTTCCAGTGCCATTTATAGTTCCGGGCTTTACAAGCATTCGTTGGTTGCGGAAATCATGACTTTAGGATCTTGGACCCCCAGTCACAAATCCCCCCCACCCACTGTTGTGTGGAACTCTCTCCAATCCATTGTTAGTTCTCAACAAATAAGAGAAGACACTACTGTCTCTTGCCTCTTCTCTTTTTAGCAAGTAGGTTGGGATTTTGTTAGGAGCAAAGGGCACTTTCTCTCTTTGGCACAAGATTGAATGGTTCAAGCATCGCATCCCTCACCATAGATTCACTTTTAGTGAGCCCTCTCCAATTTCCTTCCAACGCAATCCTTCCCCATCCATCGTCGGATTCTGATCTCCCCCTTGTGTGGTCTTTGTGGGACTGAGCCTGAAGACATTAATCATTTGCTCTTTGCTTGCCCTCTTTCTTCACCTATTTGGAAAGGAGTTCTAAAAAAACCTTCGCCCAGGAGAAGAAGGATTCTCTCTTTCCAGAGGGAATGGATGTGGATTGATATGACATTCGTTGGATGTTTCGTATTGTGATATTGTGGGCAAACTTTTCTTTTATGCCACCATCAACCAGATTTGGATGGAGCGCAACCTTAGGACATGGACTCCCAAATCTCGTCCTCTCAGTTAGATTTGAGATTCCATCACCTTTGAAGTCAAAGCCGAGATTTCTGGTGTTACTTCTTCTTGTATTGCCTCTCCAATCAATATTCATATTGTTATGTCTTGGGGGCTTTCCCATTCCTTGCTTGGAACTCCCTCCCCTGTCCCTTAAGGGTTTGATCCTTTTCATTTTCTCTCCCCTTTTGGGGATTTGTTGTATTCTTTCATTTTCATTCTCTTTTGGTAATGAATTATTTATTCACGCAAAAAAAAAAAAAAAAAAAAAAAAATTTATTTAAATTGATTAGATGAACAATACCAACAAAAGGTGGCCCGGGATATAACAAAAGTCACTCGCCTTGGGCACCTTGGCCGCACCAAGGCGTTGCCTAAACATTAAGGCAATTAGTAATTGTCATGGCCTTGCCTTAGTACCAAACTATGGCGATATGAGCTGTCTTGGATCGGCCAATCAGACCAATCCTCACTTTACTCGACCAATAAACCAAACCCATACCTACTCCTATGTACAGTGTAAGACTCGATAATTCTACTCCAAACAGTACCATCGCAAGAAAATTCTACTTCAAATAGTACATTCGCAAAAACGGAGGAACCTGGCCTAAACTAAGTTTAGTCAGTTCAAGCCAAACCCTCCAGTCCTAAATATTCTAGTCCAGGTTTTAGTTGACTCCAATCAAGATGGGTCATGAGTGATTAATGCATGTGTGCTGAAAAAAGGAAATTAATTCCAGTCCAAGACTTAGTCAATAAGTTCAAGAGTAATATGCGCTGAAAAAGAAAAGCATTAATCAGTTAGTTGTAACTAGTAGCTAAAGTAGTGAAGTCGGATGGTCTGGTGCCAAGTTCACTTGGCAAAGCCGTAGGAGTGGTTCTGCTAGGGTTGCATGTAAGCCTGATAGGGTTCTTGTCAATAAGGCTTGGCTGGATTCCTTTCTTTCCTCCAATGCTTGCTTCGACCTCCCTGGCATCTCTAATCATGCTGCCAATTCTCTTCTTGTCCACCCCCACACATCTTTTGGTCCCAAGCCCTTCAAAATCACAATGATTTCCTCCCTATTGTTCATGAAGCATGGCAATCCCTGTCCAAGCTTTCTCCACTCCCCTCATTGTCTTTGCAAGAAGCTCAAAACTGTCAAATCTTCTCTTAAGATTTGGAATTCCAATTCCTTTGGAAACATCTCCTACAGAGTCTCATCTTGTAGAGATCAGCTTGATGCTATCCAATCTCACCTTCAGTTGGATCTTCTCAATGTCTCCCTGACAGAAGAAGAAAAATTCATATCCACTGAGCTTTCCTCTCTCCTTGCTTAGGAAGAAAGCTTCCTCAGGCAAAGATCCCAAATTAAATGGTTAGAGCTTGGGGATTCCAACTCCTCTTACTTCCATCGATCCCTCAAAGCCAGGACGAATGCTAATTCCATCATCAAACTCATTTCCAGGAATGGTTCCCCCCTCCTCCATCCTGAAGAAATCAAAGATAAGGCAATCTCATTCTTCTAAGATCCTTTGCACCCTCCCCCTGCTCCCCCCCATCCCCCCCAACCTTCTCAAAAAATTCATCCCCCTCACCCCTCATCTTCTCCCTTCTCTTCAAGCCATCCAGTCGGATGATGAAATCTTAGTTGTCGTCCTCTCCCACCAATCCAACAAAGCCCCTAGGTCATATGGGTTTAGCATGGGTTTCTTCTCCTCTTACCGGCACATCATCGAGCAAACCTTACCTTACAATCAGAAGCTTCTTCCTTAACCCTTACCGAATCAAAAGGATCAATCATACCTTCCTATGTCTTATCCCCAAGAAAGTGGTTGCCGATTCTCTTCTAGATTTCAGGCCCATCTCTCTTTGCAACCTCTTGTACAAATTCATTGCAAAAATTTTGGCCAACAGAATCCAGTGAGTTATTGACTCTGTAGTCAGTCCAAATCAATCGGCCATTATTGCTTCCAGAATTGCTGCTGATAATATCATTCTCCACCATTAGATTGTCAAAGGCTTCAACCGCCAATCCCACTCAACTGCTGCCCTCCTCAAGATCGGCATCCACAAAGCTTTTGACTCCATCTAATGGGATTTCATTTCCGGAGTCTTGCTCCAGATGTCCTTCCCGCCCGCTTTTGTCCACTGGATCCTTTCTTGCATCTCCTTCCTCTCCTTCTCCGTCCTGATTAATGGTAGCCGATTACTTCCTTTCCTCAATGCGTATCAGGCAAGGCTGCCCCCTCTCCCCTTTCCTCTTCTCCACTACTCTCAAAGTATTGTCTCGCTCCATCCAATCCTCCACTGACCTCCACCTCATCTCCCTATTTCCAAATGCAAACCCCTTCTTCTCACCCACCTGGTTTTTGCGGATGATCTCATGATCTTCTCTAAGGTAGACCCCTCTTCCATCTCTTCTATCATGTCCTCCCTCCGCCTCTTTGAATCCCTCTCTGGGCTTCACAACAACATCCTTAAATCTAGCCTTTTCCTCTCTAAAGTCTCAAATCCCATCAAATCCCTTCTCGAAATCACGGGATTCTCCTTAGGCTCCTTCCCCGTCAAATACCTTGGCCGCCTCCTCATCAATTCCAGATTCTCAGCCCACCATTGCTCTCCTATCCTTAACTTGCTGAGGAATAGGCTTCAGCTCTAGAAAGGCAAGCTCCTCTCTTATGTGGGGCATCTTGTCCTTATTAGATTTGTTCTCCAATTGAAGCATCTTCACTAGACCGGTATCTTTGTGCTCCCCGCCTCCATCATCAAATTTATTAAAAGTCTTTTTTGCTCTTTCCTTTAGAAGGGTTCGGATTCCTCAAAATTCCTCCACCCTTTGAGATGGGATAAAGTTTGCCTTCCTAAATCCAAAGGCGGGCTTAACCATAGAAGAATCAATAAGGTCAACTGCGCAGGCATTCTTAAGCTCATCTAGAAGATTGTCTCTAAGAACAATAGTATCTGGGTCTTTTGGGTTTACTCCTCTCTCCTCAGGAATAACTCTCTTTGGACAGCCTCTCCCTCCTCTAATGCCTCTAGGATCTAACGCAAAATCCTTTCCACCAAACCTAAAGCCCTGGGAGCCATTACTTATTTTATTGGTAATGGTTCAAATACCTCTCTCTATCTGGACCCTTGTCACCCATCTAGTATCCTCCTTCCCTTGTTAACTCCAAGGATTATCTATTCCTCTGGCTTGAGTTGAACTGCCAAAGTTTCCTCTATCATATCTCTTGGCAATTGGTCCCCTCCTCCTTCCTCTCCTCCTCTTGCGGACCTCTGGGCCTCCCATTCCCCCCCAGCCATAGAGGAAGGGATAACAAAGTTGTCTGGACCCCATCCAACTTGGGATGGTTCTCATCAGCCTTTGCCTGGGATCTCATTCACTCCAAAGGCCCTCTCATCCCTTGGAGAAACACCATTTGGTTTAAAGGCCATATCCCCTACCATAGCTTCATTTCCTAGCAAGCTCTGTCCAGCTGCATCCCGACGTAGTCCTTCCTTATCCACCGACACATCAAGATCTCCCATTCCTGCTCCCTTTGTTGGAATGGCAATAAAGATGTCAACCATCATTTCTTCTCCTGTCCCTTCTCTTCCACTATTTGGAAGAGAGTCCTTAGCAACTACTTGCCTTCCCGTAGACCTATCTTTCTGTTGAGTAGAGAATGAATCTGGGTTGATATGACTTTTAATGGATCCACCATTTGGGATACAGCTGGGAAGCTCGCCTTTTGTGCTACAATCAGTCATATCTGGATGGAGCGAATCTTCGTAGATGGACTTCCAACTCTCACTCCTTTGATAAGATTTAGAAAGCCATTGACTTTGATGTTAGCTCCAAACTTGGCTACTTTAACCATCGATCAATCCCTAACAACCCAAGGAACAGGCTCACTGTGGTATCCTAGAGCCTTCCCTTATCTATTATCTCCCCCCCTTCCCCCCTTCCCTCCTCCTTTTCTCCATTGTATATTCTTTTCCTCTTTGGTAATGAATTTATTTATTCATCCAAAAAAACAAAAAACAATGAAGTCTTATTTCAATAGTCAGTTTCCTTGTTAGTTATGAAAGACTTTGAAAATGTGAGGTTCATTAATTGGACAAAAAGTCTAGGATAAGTCTCAATAAGAATCTAGAGTCCTCCTAGCCACTCTATATAAGGAGCTGCATGTAAGCTAATGGAAGAACAGAATCAGAATGAAATTTTGGCTTTGCTTACATGATTGTTAGACATAGAGTTGCTTGGAGAGATTCCTTGTCTTGGGATTGGTGAGATTCTAACCAAGGCCTTGGTAAGCCTTAGTCATATCCCTTTTATCTTATACTTGTTCCTATAACTTTTTTGAGTTGTTCACATATATGTCCTGAAGGTGTTTGGTTGCTGATCATAAGGAACAAACTGAACATAAACTGGGGTCAATTTTAATGCAACTTCCCTACTATCCTATCTAGTAAGATTCTGATTCCGTCGCCAAGATCGAACCAAGATCTCATCTGTTGTAATATGTATACAAGGGTAGAATTGTCCATAGGGGCATTTTGGTCTTGTATACCATTCTAGATTGTTCTCCTCCATATTATAAATAAAGTTGGTCTGTGTCCCATTAGACACAAGTCATCCATTCATTCCAACATGGTATCAGAGTGGGTGAGATCCAAACCCTAAGGATCTCTCTCTCTCTCTCTCTCTCTCTCTCTCTCTCTCTCTCTCTTCTCTTCTCTTCCCTTCCCTTCTCTTCTCTTCCCTTCCCTTCTCTTACTTCTCCCTCTTGGTGGTGACTAAAAAACAACCGAGAGTTCCCCACTATTCTCAACTCTTCTCCTCTAGGCTCTCAGATCTTCCTTTTCCAATGATTTGAGAGACCCAGTCCCCTTCTTTCCAGATCAATTTTTTCAGGTTTTTCACCCTAATCGGTTTTTTATGCCAAGGTTGGTGTTCTTAGGTTGTTGCATCGTTCGGCTGCGAATATGTTCCCTTGAGGTGTCGGTGCTACCTGCTTGCTTTGTGGCCTATGTTAGCCACCTTATCAAAACCAAAAGTAGACTTGCAAGGTTTTTTACCCTTATCTATTTTTGGGTTTCCAAAGTTTTTCCCCGCTATTTGGTTCTCTTGCTGCCGGCATCTGCTGGATCAGTTTTTGTGGGGTGTTCTAGCCATTTGCATCATTATGTCAAAGATTTCAACTACATCCAGTGGTGGTAGTGATAAAAATCCCTCTGGTAATTTTCCCACATTTTCAATGTGTGCTATTAAGCTTGATTGTACCAATTATTTGATGATGTCACATTCGTGTTGTTTATCTATCAAATTGCATGGTTATTACAGGTATATTATTGGCACTACAAAGAAGCATACTGCTGCAGGTACAGCTGCTAATAAAAATGGGAGTGCGAGAGTTCCCTGGTTTATGGCATTTCTTATCAATTCTATACAACATCAGATTGCTTGAGGCTATCTTCCACCTGATTCCGCTTCCAAGATATGGAAGGCTGCCCAGGACACCTATTCCCAGGTGGGGAATGATGCTCAGGTTTTGAACTTAAGAAAGTTCATAAGCTGAAGCAGAAAGAAATGACTATGTCACAATACTACTCTGAGCTAATTCTCTCTGGCACCAGTTAGATTTTTATGAGAAGTTTCAACCTACCACAGTTACTAATGAGGCAAACGTTATCAAGCGGGAAGACAAGATTATATTTTATGACTTCTTGGCTGGACTGAATGTGGAATATTATCAGATCTGTGCCCATGTTTTGAGTCCTGAACCCTTCCCTACCTTGGAGCAGTCTTATGCTATGATTCAACTCGAGGACAGCCGATGTATTACTATGTTACGCGGACTACTCACATCCTCCAGAGAGATCAACTCTAGTTTCCAGTACTCAGCCCGCAATGAAGCTTCTCGGTCTGATGGCCTTTAACAAGGCGTCTATGAAGTGCAAATACTGTGGGAAGAAATGCCACACCAAGTAGAACTGTTGGAAACTCCACGGACGTCCTGTTGATGCTTCTGGTCGCAGTCAAGGTAAATCTGGTCAAGCTAATCACTCTAAGGTATCTGACCCTCGAAAGGATGCTGGATCTACTCTCTCATCAGATCAGTTGCTTGTTTTTTGGGGCGTTCTGACTAAGATGGAGTCTCCTCAACCTGCATCTGCTACAGCTGTTGTTATTGCCAATTCCAGCCTTACAGCCCTTATCAGTTTAAGTACCCCATTTTGTGGTCATAGTGCTTCCTCCCCGTAGATTATCGACTCCGAGGCATCAGATCACATGACAGGTTCTTACCAATTTTTCTCCCAATATACTCCCTGCTCTGGTAATGGCAGTGTTCGGATAGCTAATGGGACTCATTCCACTAATTCTGGGAAGGGTTATGTTCGTTGTTCTCCCTCTTTAGCTCTTTATTCTGTTTTACACGTTCCATCTTTTCCCACAAATTTATTGTCCATTAGTAGTCTCAATTCCAATCGTAATTGCAAAGTCACTTTTTTCCTTCGCATTGTGTTTTTTCAAGATCTGGTGACAGGGGCAATGATAGGCTTTGATATTGTGCAATGGTTTGTATCTGCTTGATGATGGATCTTCTCTGGCCTCCGGTCAGGCTCGTCAGACATCTTCAACATCTTCAATCTCTAAATTACTATAGTGGCACCGTTGTTTGGGACATCCTCTGATGGGGACTTTAGCTAGGAGTTTTCCTTCTTTCAAGCATTATAATTCGTGTTGTAACTTAGGCATTTGTTTTGGCCAAACAGACTCAAATAAGTTACTCTCTTTCAGATAATAAAAGTGCCACCCTTTTGTCCACTAATACATTATGACATATGGGGTCCCTCTCATTGAATATCTGTATTTGGCTTCCGATGGTTTGTTACTTTTATCTATTGCCACTCAAGGACTACTTGAGTGTATATGATGAGCACCAAGGGGGAGGTTTTTCAGTGTTTCCAGCACTTCCATGGCATGGTGCAAACAGTTCAATGCAATTGTTAAGGTACTTCCAATTGACAACGGCCATGAATATTTTGAAGGCTCCTTTCAGTCTTATCTTGTTGCTCAAGGGATCATTCATCAGACAAGTTGCATCGATACTCCAGCTCAAAATGGTGTTGCTGAGCGGAAGAATCGACACCTTTTGGAAGTTGCAAGGTGTCTCACATGTTTGAGATGCATGTTCCCCCTCAATACTGGAGTGCCACAGTTCTTACAGCTGCCTTTCTTGTTAATTGGATGCCCTCTCGGGTTTTTGACTTCCACACCCCTCTAGATCTTCTATAGGGCTCTACTACTCTTCTGATTCCTCCAAAGGTCTTCGTCTGTGTTTAATATGTTCATGATCACCATCCCCATGGGAAATTTGACCCCCATCTCCTCCAGTGCATTTACATGGGTTACTCTACCATTCATAAAGGTTATCGATGCTACCACCCTCCTTCTCAGCGTTAGTTTTGTCACTATGGAAAATGTCTTTCATGAGTCTGAGGCCTACTACCCTGCAACAACTCTTCATGAGGAGCCTTCTATTACAATGGAAGATGTGTCACCTCTTGAACTTGATATACCACCCTCATCTATAGTTCCAGCCGACATTCCTATTCAAGGGGAGACTGAAGCTAATGAACTTCTTTAAGAGGAGTCTAAAGCTTTTACTCCAATTCGGCTGCAACTAGAGATGTGTGTTTATGTTCGCAGACAACAAACCTATACCACTACAGCTCCTATTCTACCATGCAAATCGCCACCTTTCGATCTTGGTATAGTTCCCTCATATCCTGGTAATCCTCCTCCTTCCTCTAATGTTGATTCCATTATTGATTCTACTTTGGATTTGCTCATTGCTATTCACAAAGGTGTTAGGTCATGTACTTCACATCTTATCGCTAAAATAGTCTCATGACTCATTTTCTCTCCCCTACTATAGTTTTGTGTCCTTTCTGTCCTGGCAAGTGAAGCAAGTTGTCATGGCTCGGTCTAGTGCTAAAGCAGAGTTCCATGCTATGGCACATGGTATTTATGAGCTTCCATGGTTTCAGGGTCTTCTCACAGATTTGGTTGTCCCTGTTACACTCCCTTTGAGGCTCTACTGTGACAGCAAATCTTCTATCAGCATAGCTCACAACCCAATACAATATAAAAAGACGAAACGTGGAGATCGATCATCATTTCATCAAAGAAAAATTGGATTCGGGTCTCTTCTATGTACCTTTTGTTCCCACCGACAAACAATTAGCTGATTTTTTACAAAAGGTCTTAGTAGTAAGATGCTTCATCCTATTGTTTGTAAGTTGAGCATGTGTGATATCTATGCACCAACTTGAGGGGAAGTTTTGTAATATGGGTACAAAGGTAGAATTGTCCATAGCAATATTTTGGTCATGTATCCATTCTAGATTGTTCTCCACCATATTATAAATAAAGCTGGCCTATGCCCCCATTAGACACAAGTCATTCATTTGTTCCAACATCATCAAAATTGGCTGATACAATTGATGCAACCCTGATCCCAGTCCCTAAAACCATGGTCATGCATCATTTTGAATATGATTGTTATAGGGCAGTTTAAAGTAAAAACAATAAAACCAAGAATATTTTGGAGGCACTGCAAAATTCAAATTTCTGAGCCATGGTCATTGTAGTACATGAAAATACACTCTACGTTTGCAGTTCCAAACCCATTCAAGAGAAATGTTCCCCAGTTTGCACTTTCATACCCATTATAGAGAAACGAATTAAGTAAGAACAAAAGAACATGTTCTGCGATCCAATCTGACCTGATAGTTACAATTTAATAACTTCGAAAGGATTAAACATACCAAAAAAAAAAAAAAGAAAAATACCTTGTCCAAGTACAGACCAATTGCACAGTACACCACCGAGTCAAGCAACATCATGAGGAGACAGACCAAAAAGTTCACTCCAGATGATGCCTGCAGATATCATTGTATTTTGAAGTTCAGAAAATGGAAAATGCAGGACAGATTAATGAACTGCAAACCAGAATCTACAGAAAATACCCGCCACATGTTGCTCCAACGAACTCCAACATGAGCACGCTCATAATCAGCAAAATTAACTGTCCCAAGAGCAAAAGCCGTTGGTGAAAGGAAAGAAGCTGCGACCTTTATTATCCTAAAAAGACCAACAATAAATTAATATAATTGCAGTAATGGAAAAAATTCTTACAAAACACATAAAAATTTGCAATAGCATGGGAATACTAACATAGGAACATCTGAGTCATTGACTGTGTAATAAGGAAAGAAGGCTCCAAGGAAAGAAAGAGTCCCAACCGCAACTGCTGTTTTTGCTCGTGAAAAGAATGTAGATATCAAAAAGGAAAGCGTGATTGCGCTGATTCCAAACAAAAAGAAATACACGAACACCAAGGATTTATCGCTGTACATGAAAAGACTCCCCATCGTGCAGGCTGTGATGATTCCAGAAGATACTGCAAACTGTAGAAGGAACCAATTCATAGAAAGGAAAAATGAGAAAGACAATAGGATTTGCAATACAGAGGACCTGAAAGATGCCATTGTGATCATAGTAAATGAGCTAATTCTAATCGCAACCAGAATCTTGGGGCATTTGGCCGGACCAAAAAAAAAAAGGTGTACCCAGTGCATGAGGCACCCGCCACTGTGGGGTCTGGGGAAGGTCATAATGTGCGCAGCCCTAACCCCAGCTTCACGGAGAGGCTGTTTCCTGACTTGAACCCATTGACCATTTGGTCACAATGGAGCAACCTTACCATTGCACCAAGGTTGACCAAACCAAATATAAAAGAGTGTGTTGCACCATAGGGTCCAAGGTTTGAGCAGAAAAAGGAGATATCCCAGTTGGTTAAACCACAAATCAAGATATAAACCTCAATCCAAGCACATTATTCTTTAGGTGCTACCTCAATAAGAAGAACTGGTAGAATAAACATTGATTAAATTATCCAGTCAAATCATTAATCCTAAGCTGCCAATCAGATAATGTAAAATAGAGAAAGTGAACCTAAGGTTTTGAAGTTGAAAACAAAAAAACAAGAAGTTGGCAGATAACAGGAATGAGAAAATATAACATTGCAACAATTACCTGTATGGAGTATGTAATGAACCAAGAAAGGTAGAATATTTCATCTTTCAAACCCATCATGTAAAGGCCTTCCTTAATTTTTTGCTCCTGAAAGCCAAAGAAAAGTGTGGGGGTGGTGTCATAAAAACTGTAACCAGAAAGTCAAGACACAATGATTTAGCTCTGATATGTCAGAAAAATACAAAAGCTAAACTATATATAAAATTATAAACAAGACACACTTCAGAAGGAGCTAATTATAGGCAAACAATTAGGGCTGTCAATGGATCGCATCTTGATACAGATCCTATTCAAATCTGATTCAATTATCACTGACTGATCCAATCCAATCAACATATACGTTAACATTACAATTGTAATATTTATTCATGGATGTTATAATTCTTTAGACTTATTGACAATCCTACAAACAAGTGCAGCATTCAAAGAAATGCTTAAAAATTAAGTCCTACTCATTATCAAACCTTCTCAAACACGGAATAGCTGATCAGACGAGAAATAGGGTAGAGAAAACCCAGCAGATACCTGCACCTCCAAAATCCAGTACAACCAAATCACCTTGTCAAAAAGTCATCATAAATTATACATATATATATATATATATATAAATCATCATAAATTTAGATTTTCATGAAAATAAATCAACATAAGCCAAATAAGAAACAAACCAACAAGGACCATCAAATTTGAAGGATACATACAGTACTCCCATGACTGTCTTGATGATAGACTGGAACTCATCATCAGTGTATTCGCGAGTAGGAAATGGTGCAATCCTTATGTTTGAAGGACTGAAATGCATCCACGGAAGGTTGGCAGTAGAGGAATTTTCAAATGAATGGAATGGAGGTAATTCATTTTCTTTCTCAGCCAGGTCAGTCAGATTTTGCTGGCTGGCAAAAATTATGAAAGAATCCACCAACTGTTGCAGCTGCAGTAAGAATGGAAGTAAACAGAATTATGCCCAGGTAAATCACTAAATTTCTTGTCCACGATCAAAATATACAGTTCTGAACAAACCTGAGGTATTAATCATTCACAGAATGGATTTGTCATCAAGATTCTCTCACATTTAATTGGAAATTGATATTTCACCCATGAGGCTAAATTAATCATTAAAATTTTCTCTCAATGACTTTAAACAAAATCTAGAAATCGATCGAATTCAATCAAGCATCAGACCAAAATCATGTATCTACACCATAATTTTGGCGTATCTTTTCTAATCAGTGTATCAAGTATTGATAGTTGATATTATGGGGCTGACATGTATCATGTTGGGACAATGCTACAGCCCGCTAGGAAACACTAGGAAAAAAAAAATAGTCTCAACCTGTCAAAACAAACTGATACTGATACGGTCGATACCCTCAAGACATTTACTGAGACAGATAGACACCATGGCCACTGCACTAGAGAGAAGAGCAAGAAGAAGACAGCAGCCGCCAACACCGTCATCCTGATGAAGAAGAGGAAAAGGGAAAAATGAGGGAGCAGTCCCGTGCTGATGCTGCTGTCAAAGTAATGCACTATCGGTGATTGTCGTCATTCAATATTGCTTCCTTCCCTGGAGTAACAGTAATAACAGTGGCATGGGGTTCTGGTACTGGAATAAGAAGGGAAGGAGATGTGGAGAAGTGGAGAAGTAGAGAAGAAAGAACCAGAGGAGCAAGGAGAGGAGGACTTTGAGGAGGTTGTTGTTGTTGTTGGTGTTGTTGGACTGATGGATTCATGATGTTTGTCTGTAGACAAAAAAGATGCTCAATAAGGAATCCACTTCCCATACTGGGTGAATATCATAGAGAAATCTAATTGTAATTGGAAAGAAATTCCGAGCTTGATGGCACGTTTTGTAAATAGTTTGCAATTAACTTAAATATTATTATTTACTACTAATTATATTTTAAAAGGATTTTGAAAATGATTTTACACCTAAACAGTGATCAAAGTTGTCCTCATTTGCAATTATCATTTCGTTAGTGTTAAGGAATATGCTAATTTGTAGATATCTTTGTTTCTTAAGTGTTAAGAAGGGGACAACTAAGTTGGCATACCCAATAGGATCTGGATCTCACCACTTGGCATCTTGACTGACACAGGATAGACTTTCAGTAGACGAGGTGAGAGACAAAATGAAAAACATGCACATATGTTATTCTCTCATCCACTCATTTTATTCTCTCCCTCTATTGTGATTTGAGATTTAGGGTTCAGAACCCTAGTGAGTATTTACTACTGCTAGTCTTGTGCAAGGGTTGCAAGAAAAGTAACTGTTCATTCTTGTGGTCAATCACCTGCTCAATTGTTGTATTCCTTTGGAGAGTCCAAGTTTGTGAACTAACAAGTAACCCTAAGTCCCTCCATTTTATAGATTGAATACCCTGATAATACATGAGGCATGATCCAAGGAATAAATTTTAAATGTGGCACCTATTTCAAACAAAGGACCCCAAAAGGGACAGTGCAATATGTGGGACCAACTGGACATAAGTTTTTACAAAAAGAGATGCAAAGTTGAGTATTATCTCTAGCCGGCATCTTCCCTTGACACATAAGCAAGAACCAAACTCACCTCAACTCAGCCTTATCCAAGCTAAATGGGGTCGGCTACACCTACATAGATCCTTTCCTTCCAATCATCTCTTTTCAAAGTCATACCAGTTCTAAATCCTAAGCTACGCATGTCCTTCCTCACCACTTGTCATATAGTCATTTTAGACCCACCCCTGGCTTTTTTTTTTAGATGAATAAATAAATTACCAAGCAGGAAAAGAATATACTAGGGAAGGGGGGGAATAAAAACACAAAGGCAAAAAGCCCAAAAGACAAAAACACCAGCTAAGGGCAAAGGGCAGGCCCATCAATGGCAAAACAATACATCAAAAGGGGGGAGATAGTCGAGGAAGGGAGGCCACAAGATACAACAGTAAGCCTATTTCTTGGTGTGTCATGCACTCATGCACCATGCGGCGGCGGAGGCAACCAAGTTTGGAGCTAACATCAAAGTAGATGGCTTTCCAAATATTGTCATAGGATCTAGAATTGGAAGTCCATCTACAAAGATTGCTAGCTGGTGTTTTTAGCTCCTTCAATCTAAATCAAATCACCCCTCACAAGCCACCGCTGCACATGTCCATGCAACCTCAAACAACTTTCTCACAACTTATCAGATATCAAAGCTACTCCTAAACTAGCTATAATTTGTTCATTCCTTATTTTATTTTTCTAGTTTTACCAATCATCCATTTCAACATTCTCATTTGAACCAGTTGCAGTACTGTAACAAGTATTCATGTTTCTTTAAGATTATCAGTAAGAAAGAGAAAAAAGTTCCCACTCTCCACAGGCTGGAGATTTGGCCTTTATCTCTTTCTTAAATGCTCTCTTTTCATCTTATTAAGTTTCACTTTTCTTGCTGCCAATTAAAAATAATTGAGAAATACTAGTAATGGTAACAGTCATAGCAGTCAAGGAGCCACCAAGGTGATGGGGCAGGCTTTAAAACCCAAGTTGACCCATCGCCTTATGTGTCAAGGTGCTCAGACCTAAGAACCCAGTCTTGGGCTGTCCAAATGTTGGAAATCCATGTCTCCTCACTACACTAGTAAGATTTTATATTATCAATTTATCTCCACCCGTAATGCTCCATATTTTGAGCTTTAAAACCCTCAGCATGTGCTAAAAGATGTTGTGTACTTTGGTGCCTTGTCCCCAACTAAGGACCATGGGAGCTAGGCGCCTTGGCTCACATTGGTACCATGACAATTACAATTATGCTAATTGATAACGCCAATGTGAATGTTCACATTTTTTAAGATTGATATGCAGAGAATTCAATGAGCAGAAGTCTATATGATATTATGAAACAGAGCACAAGGGGAAAAATACATACAGTCAGAAACCCACTGAAGCCATACTGTAGAGTTGGTACACTAGTAACACCCAATTCCAAGTCATTGAGATAAGGCCCATTTACGTCCATGATGGTTTTCACATCGGGAAATCCTGAAAAGGCCCATGAGTGGTTTAGACGTATGCTATAGTCAAATAGCTGAGGACCTTGTTCGTGAAATACTATCGCTCCTTTGATTTTGGGAGTAGAACAATTCCTGCAGAAAAGATGCTACTAAGATCATGCATCAAGCTCTCCGTCAATAACCTCTATATACATATCAGGTGATGTTCAAGACAAACAATCCAAATCAAAGGAAACAAAACACAAAAAGCATGACCGCACTAATCAGATAATTCTTTTCTCTTATAGGCAACATAGGACTCAAATCAGAGATAGATGGCAAGCATACAACTCACATCAAGCAGGTCACCAAAATTCAGGACAGGAGTTCATTCATTGTTCAGTATGATAGTTAGCATTAGCAGTGGTCCCAGCCAGACCAGGTGTTCACAGTTAGTAACAGAAAAATCCAAATCTAAATAAGTAAAACATGTTCATAGAAGATATAGTAAATCATTTCCATCCATAAGAGCCGAAGTCTCTACTATGCATCTCTGTGGTGAAAAGTCGGATGTCGATGGCCACGGTGACCAGTGGCCACGCCAGACCCAAGGCATGATAAAAGGAAGAAGAAGCCCCTCCCAAGCCCAGCCTGCTGTCCCTTTAAAAATGTATAATAATAATAATAATAATAAGAAGAAGAAGAAGAAGAAGAATAAAATAATAATAACAATAACAATAACAATAACCTCTACTGTGCATCACTGTGGTGAAAAGTTGGATGTCGATGGCCAGGGTGACCAGTGGCCACGCCAGACCCAAGTCAGGATAAAAGGAAGAAGCCCCTCCCAAGCCCATCCTGCTGTCCCTTTAAAAATTGAATAACAAAAACAATAACAATAACAAAAACAAAAACAATAACAATAACAATAACAATAATAATAATAATAATAGCAATAGTAGAGGAAAGAGAGGAGGGGAATTAAAATTTCCAAATAATCTTCGTGGCAAAGTTGGATAGAAGAGTTGATGCAAAGAGCAATTGTATGAAGGATTCTCAGGCCTAGATCTATCATCAAATCCCATTACATCAAGTTTCCAGATTTTGCGACCATATGTATCATGAATCAATTATGTCTTGGGTCAAGTGATGTAGAGAAGTACAGAACTGGTAGACAGGGTGGGGAGTCTAATCGGCTTAAGCTAGAGTTCTCTAAAAAGTGGCGTTAGTTATTCAGATAAGTTGGTTGTGAGAAAGTTGTATTGGCCTGAAATAAAAGAGGTAATTCAAGAACAAATGAAGACAACTTGGATAACCAGACTTCAGCCTAATGACCAATAAAGTCAAAGCACAGGTGCGCTCATGGAGGAGTGATCTCTCTCTCTCTCTCGCTCTCTCTCTCTCTCTTCATAATGGTGCTTCTTATGGGATTCAACACCAGCTCTGTGACTGAATCCCTTTCAAGAAACCAGTTGGCTACAATGTAATCTGTAAAGAGTTTGTAATTGAATGAAAAATTGTAAAAAAATAAATAAATAAAAAGAAAAGAAAAGTGAACATTAGTGGTCAAATGGATGATACTGAAATAAGTAAGACTTACTTTAACAGACTGCAAGCACCATAAATATCTGAACGTATGTAATCTTCCAGCTCTGGCTCATCTTTGTAAACTTTTGCAACCACCTACAATAAAAGGGAAGAAAATAAATAGCAGTTTATTTGAAGAGCTTAGCAAGCAATAAGGAAACACAAAAATTTAGAATTACAGTTCTCATAACCAGGGTCCAGGGGCCACATCAACAGAAAATCATTTGGAACCCAAGGCCAATAAGACAAGGAAATAAAGTTGCATGAAATAAGAGTTCCCTTCATTTGAAATATTTCTCTTACCAACATGCCATAGTGGAAGGTGATTCAGAAAAAGTGATACTGGATTGCAGGTTTGAAGAAAGCTCCTTGGCAAATAATCACCTAATAAGGCATATTCGGAAATTTTTCGATCAAGCTCATTTTGACTTCCGCTGGCGGCCAACAATTGCAAACGAGATTGTGATGTGCTAAACTACAAATCTGTTTTGGGGATCCTATACCTGTATGATATGTAATTTAAATCCAAATATGTAGTGGTTGGGTTGAGGTAGTTGACTTTTATGTCAAGGGACTTTATGTTCCTGCTGTTCTTGTATCTCTATGTATCTTAGTCCTCCGCTGTACTGTTACTACATTCTTTTTCCATTAAATAAAATCTGTCACTAATCCACAAAATATTGCTCTTATCAAGAGTATCATATCAATCAACTGCAACTCCAACTTTAGTTGCCAACCATCTTTACAGATTTCAACAGGTTTCCCTCGAGTAGAATAGGACCCAAAAAGATACACAAAGTCTGTCAGAAGAAAGCTTTACCCCCCCCCCCCACCAAGAGGACGGGGATCTATGAAAGTTTGAATTTCTTTAGGTTCACTTCTATGAGAAATAAGCAGCACATGGCACTCCACATTAAAATTGTAATAGTAAGAAATGGAGCAAAAATGAGTAGCTACACAAAAATTCTAGCCTTCCTATAAGGCTACAACTGTAAGATGGACTGCCAATTAGCACCAAACAGATTCTTCTTTTCAATATGACTACTCTAACTCTTTAGTGAAAGTTCCCAACAATCAACAAGTTGATCATACCCTTCTCTGTCAGCCCCCACAGCACTTGCAGCTCTATATCCCAACCAACTTGCTCTGGCCCCAGGTCCTCCCTTTCTATTCCTCGGTAAACGGACCAGGTCTGTAAGTGGGCCTTTATGAGCCTCTAAAATATCTTTCAGGCCATGAACAATGCCCAACAGTCCCAGTTGGTCCTATACATATGACCTGCTATCAGGAAAAGAATTGCAATAGCTAAATGATGGTGTGCAACATCAAACAGCCTTACTGGATCAAATCCTCCATGAAAAATAAGAAATTCTGCATATTTTGACCAATTTACGGTGAAAAAATGGGGTAGCTCCCTCAGCAAAACTGGGTTGGAGTTGAGAAATATACAATATTGGAACCATTGGCCATCAACAGTTAACAGCAAATAACTACATCCCAATTAAAAGAGAAGTCCTCCCAGCACATCAAAGGAAAAAGTGATGTAGGCAAGGTGCATTGCTCTCCATCTTGATTGATTCTTCTGTTCTGTCCAAGAAGCTGACATAGAGGGTATTACAGATGAATATCTAAGAAGATGGGACCAGGCAAAACAAGATAGACTTGCGTATTGATCTGGACCTTGCAGATTCAAGTTCATATCTGCAAGGAGGATTACTTCTCTTTACCAATGTATACAAAGATCTTCATTGTACATGTCCATTCCACCGACAAAGGCCTCTCTCAATTCATCACGTATAAGAGCTACTCCTAAATTACCATTAATTATTTTATTCATTAATTTATCTTTTGTGCTTTACCACTCATTTATCTCAACATCCTCATCTCAAATGGAGTCATCAACAACAAATTTAGGGCCAGAACCGGCAGAACTATTCAAACCATAAAATAAATTCATTAGAATATCTTCTGTGTTTTTAAGTTATCCTCAAATAACCCGAAGAACTTATTCCTCCTCAAACCCGACCATCTACCAACTCATGCCAAAATATTCATAACTGAGTGGCAAAATTCAACCAGAATTTCCTTCTCTGAATCTATTTACAACTGGGGGAATGCACATAATGCTAACAGCAACCTCATTAGAACCTTCTAAACAGATGGCATATCTAGGTCATGGTTACTAGCCTCCATGAATTCTTTTTCAACAAATCTAAACTTTCTTGTCTTCTCTGTCCTCATTTGTTTTCACATGACCTAAATAGCAAGCATAATGAAATTGATATTCACCATAAAAATCTTTGTGAGGAAAATATAGGCCATTGCATTTGTCCATACATTTACATATGGTTAAATCTATGATACAGCTGAACAGCTCATAATATCTTAGTCTTTGATGACAAATACTCTTTTTGCATGAGCATCTAAACCATGTTCTTTTAACCATGTCAATTCAAACTCTTCATATTGATGGAGGAGCATCTCAAGCTTGAGCGGTGTTGAGCTATTATTTTGATATATTTCCGTTACCTACCTTTGACTCAATTTTTGACGATCAAAACTTGTTCGATTGGCATGAGCCAGTTACTGTTTGGAAGCTTATTCAGTTTGCCTTCCAACAAGACCAAGATCTTGTAAATTGGGGTTGTTTCAGGAAAGTTATGGCCATGTTATTGAAGAGGTAACATGGGATCCTATTCTTAGAAATAAATCAATTAGAAGTTATAGTTTAGGTTCTATTTACTTTATTTGGGGAGCACTCAAAGGAGTTGCTAAATTTGCAGTCGGCGTCTTATTAGTAAATAGAAACTAAACTAAAACTTCTAATTGATACAGATCACAAAATTACAAACTAGACTAGAGTATTAGAAGTAGTCTTAAATTTAGTTTTAGTTTAGAGAATCTAGAAAGTATCTATTTTGTTGGTTCCTATTTTTTCAAGTCATCGTGGCCTATATAAAGGCATGAATGCTGTCCAAGCTATAAGTAGTCGAGAAGTGCTGCTGCCTGCATATAAGGTCCTCTTCCCTGCTTCTTTTTTCATCAAGGTTACTGGCCAAGGTACTGTTGGCAGTCACATAAAATCACCGGATTTCTTATTCTTCCTCTAATTAATTCTATCTCTTGAACCCAATTCAGCCCTACACCCCCCCCCCCCCCAGCAACTCATTCATTCAAATTCACCTTCAAAATCCAAAGCTAGGCTATGCTGGCATCAGTTTGGCATCAGATAAACCAATCCCTCAGAAAAAGATCCCTATTGAAGAGGAACAAAAACAGATTCATTACTGTGACCAAGTCTAATGAATTTGTGTTTCCTCGTCAAATCTTCAAAAAGATATACAGTGTTACAGTAGGGTCCAATTAAATACTCAATGTTCCTTGCTGTAAAGACCAAAGAAGATAAGAGCCCAAAGAAAGGTAGAGAGGATAGAAACCCATAAAAAATGTACCTTCAAAAGAGGAAATCTTAGAGATATTATATCAAGCATCATCCTGGTCTCCTCTGTATCCGGTGAAAATGCCAGATATTCACCCTTAGCCAACAATAATTCGAGAATCTGTTGGAAACTAGGAGAAACATCAGATTTACCCACTTCCACAAACATCCCTTTCCGAATGTACCTGGACCCAAAATTCAAACCATCGCACCATCACTTAAAACAACCATGAACGAAGATAGATGCAGTCGTTCAGGAAAGCAGGGCAAAACAAATTTCCTACTAAGAAGCTATTACAAGAACAAAAGCAAGACCAAAACAAATTGACATACGGTTGTGCCGGGTGAATTTGCGTATCAACTCTCGTTCTCACACCTATCAGCATCAGCATAACTAGAGTAGGAAGTAAAATCTGCATAGAAAATAGCAAAATTCTCAAAATCTCTCCTCTCTCTCTCTCTCTCTCTCTCTCTCTCTCTCTCTCTTCTGCAACGATGTGCGTCATAGATTCCGAAAGTTAAACACAATTTTCCTCCAATTAATCAATAATGGACAAAGAAATGAGCATTTCCACCCAGAAAAAGAAAAATCACATAAGATCAGAATAAAGTTGAAGTTCAAAGTCGAGGTTTTTTGTACTAACCTCGCAACAAGTAACAAAAGGGTGACGAATCTTCAGAAGCCAGTTCTTCCGAAGCATGGCCTTCAGCTGACGCCGAGATGTCCCCATCCTCTTCCTCTTCCCTTAACCCTAAGATGAGAGAGAGAGAGAGAGAGAAAGAGAGAAGCTAGTGAGAGTTTAGTATCAGAGTTTCATAGCTTTCTTTAACCAGAGGAGGAGGTGGCGATTTGGTTAATGGGGGCGGACGGAACCAACCATTTGGTGAAGTCAAATTGACATTTGTTTGTTGGAAAATAAATTAAAATAGAAATGTCTCAGGAAATCTTCAGGCTTCATGATCATGAACATACATCCATAATCTATTTCCTTTTGGGCCCACCAAAAGTACCCAACTTTCGACGGCGTAAGTAACCAACTTCTCGTATAGTTTCTCGTTGATCTCGATATATTGAGAGAAGATTCCTTTTCTGTCAGGCAATCAGGGCAATTCGATATATCGTATAAAACTAATCAATTGCTTTTGTATTTAGTGTATGGTTGGTAAGAAATGGATGGAAAAGAAAGAAAAAAAATTTATGCATCCGAATAGGAAAAGACTCTCTCTCCCTAACATCAAATAATAAGACCAATAATAAGTTTTACGTGCGATTCTATTATGATTGGTTGACAATAAATTGATAAGATTTTTTTTTTTTTTAATCAACTAGATAGTCCCCTAATTAAAACTCACAGTTTATCATATCTCTCCTTTTAATATCCGGATGACTATTGAGGCTTAAAATTTTAAGCCAATCCCATTCTAGTGTTTAACCTAATATTCTTTTCTCCAGTAAGAAGGATGGTGTCATTGGCAACATTAACTAAAAGCCATAGATTACTATATCAAAAAAAAGTTTACCATATCTCTCCTTTTAATATTGGAATAAATTTATAGATTTTTCTTGACAAAAATAAATAAAGAAGATTTCAAATTCCAAGCTGATATAGCCAAAATAACCCCTCGGTGGGGGGCATGACACGTGTCGCCTCTGAGACACGTGTCCACCGCCAGACGAAGGGTCCAAGAGACCACTCACACTCGAGCACGCGCAATCACCGAGGCACGCCCGCGGAATCATGCGGGATCACGTCGTCTGCATGGGGGAATATTCCCCCCAGAAGGTTGGACGTATTCGAGTAGGACTCTAAGAAGGCCGAAGGGGGAAAAACCCTAAGGCCAAAGAGC
>NW_024868554.1:117413-173690 GCF_013358625.1 Macadamia integrifolia | reverse complement strand
TCAATAAAAAGGAATAGTTTCCTCTGATTGTTTCCACATTGTTTAGAATTTCCAAAGATATCAAGTAAGTTTAGAATTTACCACATTCGCTAATGCCATTGCCATTGCCATTTGACTGGTCAATCACTGTCAAGGAATAACGAACATATGGTCCTTGGATAAGAAAGCTTGAATTACCCGGACGCACAAAAAGAGAAATATAGTTTCCCAGACCTACTTCACATCCTCCAGGATAGAAATGGAGAGTCCTGCATACATAAGATTAGGAAGGTCAGTAGAATAAATGAGGAAAAGAAATATTCAATTAATACGGTATTAGCGTACTCAGCATATACCATTTGTGATATCCAGAACCAAATGGTTCACTTTTACAGCTTTCTTTTATCTGCGAAATGTTTTCTATCTTCCACCTATATTCAGTAGTAACCCCTTCTGTTATCATCTGCAAGCATTCACCTTTGCCCGAACATCTCTCCCGACAAACGAAAACGGTAGCTCCAAAGACGCAGGAATCTTTAACTAGAAATCCGCAAGAGGGATTACTAAAGCTTTCCAGTGACATGAACTCACCAACTCGCCATTTGGTATTCGGTTCGTCAAACTTTGCATTGGTTTCTGTATTGATGGCACGGAATCAATCCAATTTATACAGAGCAATGTTCAGCATAAAAATTAAATGCCAATACCAAATAGATTAGTCAAACATATTCGCTGGATGGGTTTTCATGCAGTACAAGTCCAGCTTCAAGAGAGAATGATGCAGATTCTTCACCAAACTAGGCTTGTTTTATTAGGAATAAGCTTAGGGTTGGGTTGTATACGTGTTGGGCCTTCAGTCCATGTGGTTTGGAGTGTATTGGGCTACTTTTATGGGTCTAATCTAGGGGTTCTAAGGTTGCATACGGAATTCAGTGATTTGTTTCCTTTTTCTTTAGTTTCCTTTTTAGATGGGGTTATTTAATTTCTAATTTCAGTACCTAAATTAGTTTCTAATTTTTTGTTTCCTATTTCAGTTTTTGGAAACTAAAGTTAGTTTATATTTTATGTAACCCCCCATCATTATTATAAATAAAGGAGAGCTCTCATTAGTAGAGCCACAATTTTATGAACAAAAAGATGCTGCAGCATTTCCCCTCTGTGAGGGTTCTTTGTGTTTGATCAGAGAGAAGGGTTTGGTGTGTGATCCATTCGACTCCTTGCGGCGTGAAGTCCAGGAGGTTTTTCTTCAATTTTTCTTATTTATTTCAAGTTGTTTTCAAGGTTCTATTGCTGTCGAAACATTCAGGTATTTATATTTCTGATTTCTGCCCAGATTTTCTGACAAAAGAGCCAATCGGCCTCTACTGTTGGTATTAGTTCCAGCCGTCAGTTTGCTCTCAAATTCTGGTAGACTGCTCTCCCATTCCCCACTAAGGATCGATCCAAATTTGGGCTGTTTCTGTGCAGCCATTAGTGAGATATTCGAAATCTCTCATATTTTGTCCTGTAGTGATTTTTCCAGAACAGAACCAGAATCGATTGCTTTGATCTGTCCTATTCTGTTTCTGTGATTCCTGCTGTTGATTTGGGACTGTTGCATTATATTACTACTTCTGGTTCATCTACTTGATCAATTATAATCTGGCCTACGTAGTATTGGATATTGAAGTCGACAGCAGCTGGTTTGCCTCTATTTTCTGTTGGTATGCTACTTGCTGGTGTGTTGGGATTGGTTTTGGTTGTTCTTAGTTTAAGAAGTTCCTGCAGTCTTGGGTCTGCTTTGTTTGTCAAATCTAGTCCTACATTAGAGAAAGCCAGCCTAACTAGCCCTCATGATTTGGCTAAAGTCAGGCTCATACTTTGAGTGTTTCATTAGACCACAATTATATCTATTTTCCATGTTATTCTTTTCCTATTTGGTTTTAGCCTTTAGAGGTTCCTATTTTTCTGGTTGTAAGCTACTTGGTATCCAAGATCTCTACTTTGTAATTACAACTAAATTAATATATATAGAAGAGGTAGGGAGAACTCTCCATGATTTTGGCAACATTTATTGATATCATGTCTTCTACATTGAAGCAACAGCTAGCACAGTAGCAGCAACCAATGTACCCTTGGAATGGTAGGTGGTGAACCGAATCAATCCTTCCCTCTCTACCATTTCTCCTCTTGTTCTTCCATCCATTGATTCAGTCAGTTTTCCAACAGGTAATCTCCTTCCTACTGTGGACATATTCTAGGTATTTTATCACTTAATCTTTTAATCCAAGTTTCTGCCCTATTATACCTATCAACTAACAAGGTTTACTGAAGGTTTCCATCACATAACCACCTCCACGGTTTCTGTTTCCTTCACTTTCTTTTCCGTTTTAAGTTGTAACTTAGCAACCATCGATCTCAGGTTTTTTAGTGCTCATCTCTTTCTTTCCTTCCATCCTCTATTGTTCTAAACTTCTACTAATACTAGTTCACTGTTTTTTGATGTTGTTATTAATTCTGGCTGCAGGGGCAGCAGGGGTTGCAGGGATTCAATTTAACATTTTAGTTAATCCAGCAATAGGATTGACTTCATATTTGATATGTTTTCCTGCCTGATAGTATTACAATTGACCAGAATTTGAGTCATCTAACCCATGGATTCGGAGTTATTAGGTTCTCTTGAGTTGCTAAACTCTGTTGACATAAAGTTTCTATTTTCTGTTATACCTTGTTACAGCAAATTCAACCATTGGATCAGCTTGATATTTGGAGGTATGTAATAGCATGTTGAGGGGTCTATTTAATAAAAATCTCATCCCCACAAGACCATTAGATTCTGAAATATTTGACCTTCTATATTTCTACCATATTGTTTGTTTGTTTGGATTGCTGTATTTCTGTCCTCCTTTGGTCATTGTGTTCTCTTAATATTACCTAATGTACCAAGAACATATCAGGTTTCTTTAACCCTGAAATGTTAACAAGATACAGAACATAATTTATGCGAGAGAAGGAAATTACCAAAATTTAGGAGCACCAATTTAGAATTTCGACACAATATTAACTATGAAATATCTTCAAGTAAAGTAGGGCATTTTTTACTTATTTATTATTATTTTTAAAATTTCGTATGTATGTTATTCAAGTAAGGCCTTCAACTAAAGAATGGCGGAGCAAAATTTGTGTAAACAAACACAAATATTTGGAATATGCCCCTGGGGGAGGGGTTGTGGGTGCGAACTTCAACCAAAAAAATATCAGTTTAGACATGACAAGCGGCAAAGCTCCGTGTTTTAGTAAATTACCTTGAAGCATCACATACCGGCCTCGAATTTGGTCAAATACAAATAAACGAAAAACTGTTTCAATCTCCCAACCAGGCTGGATGGACCTAGTTTCTTCGATGCCTAAGTAAAGAGACAGATAATGTACTTTCTGCTGCTTGTTTTTGTTCAGAGAGAGAGACATCTTCCTGCATGTGAGCCCACAAAGACACGTGTATACATGTTAAGAATTATGGTTTTGAGGATGAAGATGAGGAGGAAAGAAGTTACCATTTATAGCCACCAGCATAGAAAACCTTGGAGTCACATCTAATTTTAGGAAGCTTGCAAAGTTGTGAAAATGATTTAATTTTAAATGTGTAGTGCGTTGGCATATCATCTCTCATTGATTTCATTGGAACTCCTGCCAAGAAAAAACAGTGGAAATCTGTTAATTTCATACCAACTAAATAAAATTCGAAAGATTATTAACCATATGTTAAGATGCCTTACAACATCAGAACAAGGAGATAAGGAATCAAAAGTCCATCAAAATTTTTGTCCAAACTAATGCTAGTATGGTGCTTGCTATCCTAGAAGCGATGACAGGGTGGAATCACAAGTTACTTTGTGTTATTAAGAAAGAGTGCAAGAATGAAGAATCTGGGTTGGAAAAGTTCAACCGAGAAAAGACAACTTTGAATTGAGTTGGTATTTGGTACTAGCCCAACCATAAAACAGAAAAGTTGGCAGTTCCCTAAAAATTGGAACCTTGAGAACTCTTTTCTGTATTGATGATTTACTTTCAATTCACCCACCTATTTTTAAAGAAGGAAAGGTAGTATCATATGTCGCGGACTTTCCCATAGGTACACCATAGGCTGATTTCATTATAGGCTCTGTCCACACAAATCCATTAAATTCAGTCAACATAAACTGAATGCTTTACCAGATGAAAATACAAATATCATGGATTTTGGACTAGCTAAGGCTGCTGAAAAGATTACCCTTACCTTCATGGTGTCCTGTACTAAACAATCTGACGATCCTGCATCATTTAATGTCAAAAAGCTTGTTGAGGAGGCTAAATAATTAAATATGGGCATTCACACATACCGTTTGTAATAATATCCAGCTCCCCTTGAAAGACATAAACATTCATTTTGTCCGCTTCTACTCTCTCCAATAATAAATACCTCTGCCCCGAACACACATGTATCATTAACAAGATATCCGTAAGACTGGTTCTTGAACACACTGAGTGGGATGAACTCATCAGATCCCCATTCAGTTTTCATCGCATGAAAACGCTTCCCTTGAGTTTCTGTATTTAAGAGATGAATACAATTTGGAATTTAATATGTGATAACAAAAGAAAATTTAAAGTACTTGAGGATCAAATCTTCAAGAAATCAAATGGTAATGATTAAGTCAGAAGGACTCAACCTTTGTGAGTTTGATTGTCCAATAATGAATAGTGACAAAAACAGACATATTAATAATTATTACTTGCTGTTGTTGCTTAATCTGGTTATTTTCTTTTTCTGTTCTGAGATCAATCTACCTTCATTGGTATCAGGTCTCAGTTCTGGAGAGCTTGCTTCAAGGGGCACTCTTCTTTTACTTGAAATCCTACCATTGGATTGGTTTCAATTTCTGTTATTCTTTTCTCCCGATAGAATAGAGTAATCCATTCCATTCGAAGGTACATCTGATATCCTGATGTTGTGTTATTTAATCTTATTTGATTTTGACCACTAATTATTCATTGCGGTTATGGTTTATTAATGTGTTTCTGATCCTAAACCTTTAGGCTTCTAGAAACCCATCTCTAGACCATTGCTATTCTCTTTATATAATCTGGTATCCAGATTGTTTTCAATGATTAGTACTCATTAGCACATAAAGCATTTGTCTTTCTAATATTTGAAACTCAAAATGGTTTAACAGACTAGATGATGCTGACCGTATGTATAATGAGCAGAGCAATAAAAATGGCCTATCAAACATTTCAAACATGTAGTTAAACATGTTTACACTCAAGTTTGGTCAATCCAGATATCAAAATTTCTTTTGTTTTCTTTTTTTCCATTTTGGCAGAGAAAAGCGGTTCTCTGTTCACAAAGTGTCGATCTTTTTGCTAATAAAAGCGGAAAAAATATAAGTGATGACCTTGTGACCCTCCATGCAGATTTCAACAGAGACAGGAGGGGGTTTTTCTAAGACAATTTGCAGTGGAGACATTGGTGTTGATTAGGTTTTAAAATTTGTATAAGATTCTACCAGAATAGGCAGGACCAATAGAGTGTTCAGAGTGCCCCTTCTCCACAATTTGGAAGGGCCTCCGAATGTAGTACTGTAATTGAATGATCAAAACAGTACCATAATACAAGATCTTTTCTCAAGAATAAACTCAGGGTATGGACAAAACACATAGCAAAAATCAGATGGATAGACAAGGCTGAAACTCAAATAGAATTTAGCAAATTAGTATTAGAACAGATTATGAAACTTACAGATCAGTCTAACTGACAGATCTGCATCACCCCTTTCCTATATGCTGGCCCCAGAAGAAAAGAATCTTGCTCCCCTTCGAGAGTCAATGGATTTGGGTGGACATGTCCTTTAGTGGTAAGTTAGTTTGTAATCATGTGGATAAGTTTTCTTTTGGTGCCACACTATATCACATTTGGACGGAGCACAATCTTAGAACATGGACTTCCAAATCAAGATCTTTCCAATAGATTTGGACACTATACTATTTTTGATGTCAGAAAAAAGTTGTCCATGGTCCCCTTCAAATGTGTTGACTCTCCACTGGATATAGGCTCATTGTTGCCTCTTGGGATGTCCCCCACATGTTCTAGTATGGGTGGGTAATCAATGGATCAGACGCAACCGATAAGAAGGACCGGGCAAGCATGTACGTTGTCACACTCCCTGCCTTTCAAAGGGGCCTAGAGGATGGGCCAGACACAACAGGTGACAACCGAGGAATGGATTCCCCCACCAGCAGGGGAACAGGATACGGCCATCTCGGGGCACATCGCTACCTACAGGCAACATTGCGAGACCCGAGAAGGCAACCAATTGGGAGTCAGAGGACCCATAGTACCTGTAGCCTCTTGGACTTCATATTCATCATTTTTGAAAGCGAAGGTAAGGTATCACTTTTCTGAAACGGAAAAAAAAGGTAGAGCAGAGATGACGAGAAGACATGCTAATTTTCCTTGTTGAGAGTTATCTTATTTCCATTTCAGTATATGGATTTAAGATTAGCTGTGTAGACTTTATTAAAGTGTTAAATTATTGTAGCCAGCAGACGTATCATAAATAGATTATATATATATATATATATACACACGTATTGAAAGACTATGGACTTTAGTTCTTTATTTCTCATTTATGAGTGTTTTGCCCATTACGTTTGGATTATATGGGGAATTTATAGATTTTATTACTACCTAGGTAAAAAAAATTGGTGAGTTATTGGTTAAGGAATGGTATCGCAGATCTTAGCCCTTGCGGGTATGGGTTGTATATAAGGATTTATGAATTATTTAGACAAGGAAGAAGCAAAATGGCTATAATACCTGAAAGGAACGCTTCAAAGGACTGGTGTTGTCAGATACATACTCAGGAATCTCTTGATGGTAGGGGTAGAAAATTTTCTAAGTGAATCTTTTATTGGTATCTAATGGATTCTTGTAGGAATTCAGAATCAATTTTTTCCAGAGATCTAAGTTGCCATAATAAATTGTTGCAGAGTTTCATCATTGGTGAAGACTAAAGTATTTGACCCATGAATAGATTTTGGGAATTTGGGTAAAAGCAGTCATTTGTGATTGGTTTTCAAGTAAGATAAATTGGAAGGGAACTAAACAAGCAATTGAGTGGTTTCTTTGAAAACCTATAAAGAATTTGAAACCTTTTTCTTATTATTGTCTATTGATGATATTTTAAATTCCTAGAAGAAAAATTCTCTTGAAATTTGTTGAGTTTAGCGCTAGACGGTAAACTCTAAAACCGATAGGGGCCGATAGGGGTATTTTGGGTCCCTTCAGCCCCCATATTTCTGTGATGTGGCTTTTTTTGTAATTGGGAAATGGGGGTACTTTTGTCTTTTACTTTCAGCATTATTTTAATATAAGTAAAGGACTAAAACTTGCGATCAATCTATTATGGACTGATCGCAGGTCTCTCTCTTTTGGGAGTACCATCAATCGCACCTCTCTCTCTCTTCTCTCTTCTCTCTTCTCTTCTTCTTCTCTTCTTTTCTCTTTTCTTTGGTTTGGTTAAAGATCTCTTGGATTGTAACATGGTATCAGAGTCTCTGTAATCAAATCAAACTCATTTTTCAGATCCCTCTTTACTAATCTTAGTTTAGAGCTAAACCTTTTTGGTGCGTAGCCGCCTACTGCTGCATCTACTATGGATTAAATCACATGGAGTGATTTATTTGGTGTATGGATCATGCTCTTTTGGTACTATGCTGAAGATTTGAAGAACTTGAACCACAGCCATTCTTTTTTTTTATCGAACCCAAGTCCCTTGGATGAAAGCCAGATATCCAGTCATTGTGGTTCAAGTTGGTCTGTTGTTTTCTTGTATTTTTGGGTGAAAGCCAGATATCTGCGACTCTATTTGTCTACTTTATTTTTTGTTCTCATGACTGAGACCAAGTTTACTACCTTTGTGACTACTGCATCTGCCTCGGACAATGTCAATGTCCAAATTACTTCTATTAAGCTCAAGGGAAGCTCAGATTACCTACTTTGGGCTTAACTTGTGAAGGTTTACCTTATGACCAAGGATAAACTTCAATATACTACTTCTGATCCTCCTCCAGCATCTAACAAGAGTTATAATGAATGGATGAAGGAGAATGCCTTGACTTTGATCTGGTTGTGGAATAGTATGGAACCAAATGTTGCTGCCAATGTCATGTTTCACTCTACTGCAAAGGGAGTATGGAACAATTTGAAGGAAACTTACTCTCGAGAGAAGAACATGACTCATATCTATGATATTTATGAGAAACTATTCCAGTTTCGCCAGTCTGACAAAACTCTTCCAGCGTATTATAGTACTTTCAGGGGAATGGTTGAAGAACTCAATGTTTTCCAACCCTTGACCACTGACATTGACAAATTAAGAGTTCAGTGTAATGAGTTTTTTGTTTCCAAATTCCTAGCTGGTTTGAATAATGATTTGAAAGCAGTGAAGGGCCATCTACTCGCAGGCGATACTATTCCTACTCTGAATGACATTTATTCGCTGTAGTGTATTACTTCATCAACAAAACTTGATCAGTCTTCTAAAGATAATTCTGCCTTCCTTACCAACAGTGGACGTGGTCGCAGTCGTGGGGGAGGATGTGGGTCAGCTGGTCGAGATTCTAATGGACAGCCGTCTGATCGTGCATCTCGCCAGTGCACTTACTATTGAAAGCCTAAACATACTAACGAGACTTATTGGGCAAAGCATGATAAGCCAGAGTGGGCCACCCAGTTAGCCAATCATGCAATGTCAGACGATGGTACTGACATAGGGTCTTCCACTGATACTAAACCGAGCCATTCATCAGGAGATTCATCTACCAGCCAGCGCGATGACATCAATCAATTGCTCTGGTGCTTGCACACTCTCGAGGCATCCTCTAATACATCTAATGGTGAGTCTACATCTGCTGCCATCTTAGCTCATGTATGTACCTCAGCCCTTCTTACCACTACCTTTACCCCTTGGATCATTGATTCAGGTGCTTCTGCCCATATGACTGGTAAGTCATCAATTTTTAAAACTTTTTCTTCTAGTACTAGTTCTACATCTGTTATTCTTGCCAACGGTGCTTCCACACCGGTTCTCGGCCATGGTACTATATCACCCACATCCTCACTAAAATTATCTTCTATGCTACATGTTCCACAATTCCCATTTAAGTCTTCTTTCTGTGAGCCAGTTAACTAGCTCATTAAATTGCTCAATTACCTTCTTTCCCTCTTACTGTGTTTTTCAAGATTTTCACACAAGGAAGATGATTGGTGGAGGGCGTGAAAAAGATGGTTTATATTATCTCAATTGTGATTTTCCTACTTCTTCTGCTGCTGCTACTGCTGTTGGGGATGTGACTCCTTTCCAATGGCACTGTCGTTTAGGACATTTATCTTTAGCTAGGTTGAAACTTTTATTTCCTAGTTTTAAGTCTGTGATTAGGTTAGAATGTGAGGCTGATGTGTCCTTCCCATCTCACTCTGTGTCTTGTAGTCCGTCTTTATTTTTCTTAGTCCATTCTGATGTATGGGGTCCTTGTAGAGTTAGTAATAGATTTGGTTTTCATTATTTTGTGACTTTTGTGGATGATCATTCTCGCCTTACATGGCTTTATATGTTAAAGGACAGATCTGAATTTTTATCTATTTTTCAGCAATTTTATAATGAAATAAAAACTCAGTTTGGCATTTTGATTAAGATTTTTCATTCTAATAATGCTTTAGAATATGCTCAAAATGATATTTCTGATTTTTGTGCCAACCATGGGATGATACACCAAACTAGTTGCGCCTATATCCCACAGCAAAATGGGGTAGCAGAGCGCAAGAACAGGCATCTACTCGAGGTAGCCCGTGCTATTATGATTCATATGCATATTCCTAAGCATTTTTTGTGTGATGGGGTTTTAACTACATATCACTTGATTAATCGCATACCATCTTCGATGCTTTCAAATAGGTCCCCTTTTTCTATTATGTTCCCTACTTTGCCAAGTTTTCCTGTTCCTCCCTGAGTCTTTGGTTGTGTGTGTTTTGTCCATAATTTGCATATGTTAGTAGATAAACTGTCTCCTAGGTCTACTAAGTGCATTTTTTTGGGTTATTTACGTACTTAGAAAGGGTATAAGTGCTATGATCCCATTACTCACAAGAACTTTGTTAGTGCCAATATAACCTTTGAAGGCACATCATTCTTTTCTCCTCAGGTGTTCCAGTCTGGTATGGAGTGGACTTCCCCATCTCCTTCACCCATTCTATCTCGCATACCCATCCCTGATGTGCCCAATGCCAGTGACTCACCTCCTTTACAAGTTTATCAGTGCAAGAAGAAGGTTGGACAACCGAGCAAAGAAACCAATACTCCAGATGATTCACTTCCTCCACTGCCGCCTTTCTGTGGTGAAGCTCATCCTCCTTCTCCTTCTGATGACTTACCAATTGCTCAAAGGAAAGGTACACGTTCTTGCACCCAAAAATCTATGGTTGTGTATCCTATTGATAACTTTGTTTCTTTGTCTCATCTTCCCTCTCCCATCCATGGCCTTGCCTTGTCACTTTCTACTAACCATATTCCCCACACCCATAATAATGCCTTAACTATTCCTAGATGGAAAGCTGCCATGGATGTAGAAATGGATGCTCTCTTGAGTCGTGGTATCTGGAGTCTGGTATATTTACCTCCTAGTAAGGATTTGGTGTACACTGTTAAGTATCACTCTGATGGCTCTATTGAGCGGTTGAAAAGCCCTCTGCTTGCCATAGGGTATACTTAGACATATGGAGTTGATTATTTTGAGACCTTCTCCTCGGTTGCTAGACTGAACTCTGTTCGTCTACTTATTTCTCTTGTTGTCAATTTTGATTAGCCCTTGTTACAGTTGGACATCAAGAATGCCTTCTTGTATGATGATCTACAGGAAGAGGTTTATATGGAGCAACCTCCTGGTTATGTTGCTCAGGGGGAGAATAAAGGTCGTGTGTGTCGCTTACATAAGGCTATCTATAGACTTAAACAGTCCCCTCGGGCATGGTTTGACAAGTTCAGTGCTACCATAGTTACTTGTGGATTTTCTCAGTGTTATTCTGATCATTCTGTCTTTGCTCGTCACAGAGGTGATAAACTGGTAGTCTTGGTAGTTTATATTGATGATAGTATTCTTACTGGGAATGATGAGGCAGGAATTTCTGAAGTGAAAGTATATCTACAGCAACACTTTCAGACCAAGGACTTGGGCCAACTTCACTATTTTCTTGGGATTGAAATGATCCGATGTAAGAGAGGGATCAATCTGTCTCAAAGGACATACGTGTTGGACCTTTTATCTGATACTAGCATGCTTGCATCCAAACCCCTATGGATCCTTACCAAAAGTTTGGTGTTAATGATAGCGAACCTCTTCAGGATGTGCATCAGTACAGGAGTTTGATTGGCAAGCTGATTTATCTTACTGTAACACATCCTGACCACTGTTAGTTAAAACGCGTTTTAAACGCGTTTAAAACGCGTTCCCGTTTTTTTTTCCGTTTAAAACGCGTTTTCCCGTATGCTATTATACAATCCGGAAAAAACGGAAACGGCAAAAGAATCCGTTTTAAACGCGTATCCGTTTTTTAAGGGTAAAATAGGAATTTTATTAAAAAAATTAATTTAAAAAAAAAAAAACCTATTAGTGAGTGAAGACAATATGGTACTTGGTTTTTTGTTTTTAACTTCCATACTATCTATAGGAAAAAAATCTCATCTTTTTATAGCCCACTGAGTAAAGAGAAGCTAAAGCTAGCAACATCTCATTTTCTTGTAGCCCATTGGGCTATTTTATCTTAGGACTCCTAGAGCTTTTGGAATATTAGATGCATGTATACAAGTAATAATCTCTCAAATTGCATGAGTATACTACCGTTTTTTTGGTTTCGTTTTTTTGAAAACTACACGTTTAATACTCGTACCGTTCGTTTACGTCCGTTTGCCGTTCCCTATTTTTTTGACCGTTTTTTTTACCGTACTGTTCATCGTTTTTATCTGTTTAAAACCCGTACCGTACGTTTCCATTTTTTTCCGTTCCCGTTTTATCTAACAGTGGTCCTGACATCTCCTATATTGTTGGAGTCCTTAGTTAATTCATGCAGTCTCCTCAGAAAGCACATTGGGATGCTGTTGTCCGTGTTCTTCGTTATCTCAAGGATACTCCTGGAAAATGGTTGATCTATCATCCTAATTGGCATATGGAACTAGTTGGCTATTCTGATGTTGATTGGGTCGGCTCTGCTAATTATCGGAGATCTACTACTGTTTATTATACATTTGTTGGAGGTAATCTGGTTATATGGCGTAGCAAGAAGCAGACTACCATTGCCCGATCTAGTGCAGAAGCAGAATACAGAGCTATGGCTCATACAGTTGCTGAGTTAATGTGGCTATGGTCTTTACTCTTGGAGTTGGGATTTCCAGTGGCCAAGCTTATGCAGATGTATTGTGACAACCAAGCTACGGTACATTGCTAGTAATCCTGTCTTCTATGAGGACCAAGCACATAGAGGTGGACTGCCACTTTGTTCGTGATGCTGTTCTGAAGAAGCTGATTGAGACTTATTTTGGTTCCTTCATCAGATCAGTTGGCTGATATGTTCACTAAGTCACTGTTTGCTCTTAGTTTTTGTAATGGTTGTACCAAGCTGAGCATGGGAGATGTGTATGCTCCAGCATGAGGGGGAGTGTTGAGTTTAGCGCTAGACGCTAAACTCTAAAACCAATAGGGGCCGATAGGGGTATTTTGGGTCCCATCTGCCCCCATATTTCTGTGATGTGGCTTTTCTTGTAATTGGGCAACGGAGGTACTTTTGTCTTTTACTTTCAGCATTATTTTAATATAAGTAAATGACTAAAACCTGCAATCAATCTATTCTGGACTGATCGCAGGTCTCTCCTCTCTTTTGGGAGTACCATCGATCGCACCTCTTTCTCTTTCTCTTCTCTCCTCTTCTTCTTCTCTTCTTTTCTCTTTTCTTTGGTTTGGTTACAGATCTTTGGGATTGTAACAAAATTGATTTAGAGCGAGTTTTTAATTGTGGGCTTCTGCAATAAACATATTGTTTCCTAATTGTTTGAGAAAAGCAATTGGATTGCAGTAAAAGAAAGGGTTCAGGTGTTAGTGGGAATCTAATATCCTAACAAAATAGCTTACATAGAAAATCAGAAAATTAGAATTGCAGGAAAAAGGGATGAAAACCAGAAATAAAAAATAATCAGCAGTTAAGAGTTAAACAGAACAAATCAAACAGAAACTTCAGTCAATGGATCCATCCAGTTGACAGATCAGCCTTCAAATTTATATCAAGAAATGATGATTGGATAGTGAGATCTGGACCAAACCTACTGCAAATAATATTATTAGAAACTGGGAACAAAGCTGTTAAAAATTAATTAATAGCACCAGAATCAAATCATAAAATCTTGGAAGCTATTAGAATGCAGAATAATGGATCAGAACTGATCTAAACAGGAAGAGGCAGAACCTGAGCTAAGAACAAAACATAGCAGAGATTGATTAGCGGAATTAGAATTTAAAACAATACTACGGAAATAGCCCAGAGAGTTGTTAGCACAAGAAGTAATCAATAGCAGAGATAAATGACAGAAGCAAAATCTGAAACTGAGAAATCAAAGAACAGTGGAACCGCAAGGTTTAAGAGGTACATCTGAATAAATTCTTTGTTAACAGTAGAAGTAGAAGAATGGATAGAAAAGGAGTCGGATAACAGGTTAGGAATCCCACCAAAGCCTCACCCAGACCACTAGGTAAACAGTTCTGAATCCACTGAAGTAACTTGATTTCACAGAAAAAAAAAATCAGAAAATTGCATGTTTAAACCCTTCAAATTGTGGGGTGGGCCTACGGCCAGTACACTAATTTATAACTACTGCAAAAAAAAAGAAGATCTTGATCAGAGCTCTTTCATCATCTAACCAATAGGAAAACTATAAACTGACTTGAAAGAACTAACAGCCAATAAGGAAAAGATTGATAGTCAATGTTAGCTGAATAAAATATTTCTAATCTGACCCCAAGGGGGTTGCTCGGTTGGCAGACTAACAACTCAAAATTAAGAGGTCATGAGTTCAACTCTCCTTGGGGCCTAGCTATAAAAAAAAATATATATATATATATATATATATATGTTTCTAATCCAAGATGAGCATTATCAATAAAAAAAAAATGCATTAAGGAACCACATCATGGTTCCAGTAACAGCAGATTAACACTGTCAAGTTTCATGGGGCTTCAAGTAAACTTTTCAAACTGTTGGGGCGACAAGCAATCTGTACATAGTGCAGGGGGTGTCCATGTAATTAACCCAACAAAAAAAAAATCTAGATTATGAAGTCACAATCAGTCTGAAAATGCCCAAGCAATATCTCACTATATGGTGGGTTTTCAGAAGCCATTAGAGTCTGTGGAACCTAAGGAGCCCTCAAGTAAATTTCTAGAGATAGGTCGTCAGATTGGCCTGTCCTGTCACTGTGAAGACTTAGCCAAGAAGCTATTCAACAGTAACGGGGAAAAAAAGGAGAAGAAAAATCAGAACTCAGAAAATAGATCAAATAAGAACCCCACAGTGGTGCAGAAACAAAAAATGCTTACAGTTATCCTTGTCTTATGATGCTGAATATCCCACACAAAACAAAGGGGCAGTTCGCATATTGAAAAGAACATTACCAGTGTGGTCTTGGAATATAAGGCAGATGAGATATGGTAAATGGCCCACCTTGTCAGAAATTTCTTCTTATACTTCAGATGGAAGAGGTTGATTTTCCATTTAAACTGAAGCAAGGGAGGATGTTTCCATCAAAACTGGAGTTTTCTCTGGCCATTAGATTAGAAAAGCACAGAGACAAACTTGTTACAGGATTTGAATAAACAGAGCAGTTTCGGTAGTCTGTGTGTTTTGGAGCGATGTGCTTAAGATTTAGAAGGAATAGTACTTGATTCAGAATCGCATAAATATAATTTTAGGCTAGCCTGATATCTGTAATTCCTTAAAGTGAACTGTTCTGATTGAGCTTTTATTGGCCTAGTTTCTTGTGGAAAGCAACAGGCCTTAAAAAGGACTGGAGTTTCTTACCCCTCAGGTCTTCTTTCCCTCTGAATAACATTCCAAAAAGGAAAATCATTGCTAACATATGGACAATTATGAACGTGAGGGAATTGAGCTGTTTGTTTCAGATACAATTAGATCATAAATGATTTTTAAGACATATGGTTTGATGTTTGTGAATCGTTTGCCGACAGCAGACTTGCGTGGCAGAAGTTACCTTCAAGCACCAGATATCGGCCTCGAATTTGGTCGAATGCAAATAAGCGAAAAACCACCTGGACCTCCCAACCTAGGGGAAGAAGAATGGCATATCCTATTTGCAAGTAGAGCGACAAGTGATGACCTTTCCCCTTGTCATTCCCATTTGGGTAGAGAACCAATTTCCTGCACTTGTAAATGTCAAGTAATCCAATTTTGAAGGAGAAGAGAAGAAGAAGAAACTCACCATATGTAACCACCCGCTTGGAATGCCTGCGAATAACATCTTTCCTCAGAATGCTCTGAAAACAGTGAAAATTGAGTGATTTTGAAAGTGTAGTGAGTCGGTTGTTCATCTCTTGTTGATCTAGAGAGACCTCCTGGAAAGCCCAAACCCCATGAGTCCGTTGCATTCATTGTTCTTACTACTAAATACAAAAATTTTAGAAAGAAAACCATACAAGGCCTAAAACTGAGCAGAAAAATCTGATCTTTGAACGAGATGATCTCAGGTTTAACTAAACATTTTCCAAATGGGTTAATAAAGCAAGAACTGCCAGACATTCTTCATCAAGAAATCCATCAATTTTGCCCACTTAATCCAAAGTATATTTCTGATTTTCCTCAATAATCATAAAAATCCCACTAGTACTCCTTTTACTTTAACCCATCACAAAGTCCTATATATGATCAATTGCTAACGATCCTATCAAGATAAAGTGAACGAAAAGATGAACAATCAAAGAGAAGAAAGATAGTCACCATCAGTGTTGCAGATGACCTTATCATCATCCTCTGGCCTCGTCTTCTCCATGGTTTTGATTCAGGGCAGTTATTTTTCTTGGTTACACAAATGTTGTTGAAAAGAGGGAGAGGAGAAAGTGGGTAGACAGAGCGTGAATGAAGAAAGGAAAGACGTGTGAAGCAGTGGAGAAGGGAAGGGGTATGCTTTCACTCTCTTTGCATGAAGAGGTTCCCTAGCGCAAGTGTGCAACTAGTGTGTTTGGGTCGTAACGGAAAGGTCTTCAGCTCTTTACCAGATAAAGTTTCATTAAGTTAGTGGCTTTTCTAGATTACTAAACATGGGAAATTGAGATACGTCATACTTCCATGATTGCTGGGCCAACGGTTGCTGTTATCTATAAATACGGATTACAGAGGGTAATTATTTTAGGAGTCTTGACTCCTCAGTAAAATCTCACTCTTCGTAGGTCATTTATCCTACGCGTCGCTTTCATAACTCTCTCTCTCTCTCTCTCTCTCTCTCTCTCTCATACGAGAAAGCATCTACACAAGCGCCATTCTCCATTTCATGGGTGAGTCAGTCATCTTGAGACTTTCATCCTCTGCCGCGGGTGCAGCCGTGACGAGGATCCGACGGTTGAGACGACATTGGCACATGCCTTGATATCATGCCAGCCATCGGATTCTTGCCACACGGCCACATCCGAGTGCAGCAGTGCAGTGACCATGGATGGGGTAGAAATCATCTGAAATTCTCATCTTGTACAATTCCATACAATTCCACCCTAAATGGCTGACACGTGTAAATATTCCATATCTACGGTTCAGATTGTATTATGGTTGATTAACATTGTATTATGGTTGATTAATCTGAACCGTAGATATGGAATATTTACACGTGTCAGCCGTTTAAGGTGGAATTGTATGGAATTGTACGAGATGAGAATTTCAGACGATTTCTACCCCCATGGATGGCCAAGAACATCCAGGCACATGTCCCAAGATCCTCCCGGCCATCCAATATTCACCGCACGGCCACACTCACGGCAGAATATAACTTTCATTCAATTTACCCCTAGTTATGAATCGTCCATCTTACCCTCTCGAAAACCCTCTGCTCCATCGTCCAAACCCAGAACCTGTGCTTTCATAGCTCGTTCTGTGTGGAGTATTCAACTTTCTGGGGTCTATACTAAATACCCACTTACCCGATCATGCTCGACCTCTCCCTTTGCCCTGTTTGGATGCTCGGTAGTCGTGCGATCCCCAAAGGCTAAACGCGATCGCTTATGCAACTTCCATCCCTCTCTTTGGTCTCCTTTGGGTGGCCTTTTTTGCCTGCTTCGACAAAGGATTCTTCTTCGTGGAGTTCTCTTCTGAAGCTAAAAGAAATATGGTCATGACTTTGGCCCCGTGGTGGTTTGCTAGAAACCTTCTCCAATTTGGGTTCTTTGAACTGGACATTGAGAACTCAAACAGCAAAATGGAGTTAGTTTCATTATGGATGCATGTCTATAAAATCCCAGACGACTGCCTCAACTATGAGTTCAAAAAGACAACTATTTCCGGTATTGGCATAGTAAGCCAGTTCAACCTCTAACTTCCAAGCCCTTGGACTGCCCCACGGTACTGCAAGAGTAACGATCTCCTTCCATAGGAGTCGTCTGGTGATGTATCCTCAAGAGTCCAGCTTGCAACTGGGAACTATGTCTCGGTGAACTTTTTTAAGTATGAACTTCTCACCCTTTGCTACCACTGTGGGAAGATTACTCATACGATCCAGACCTGTCCAACCTTGAAGAAGAAGACTCTAAACCAGACTTACCTCCACTGGGACCCTACAATCAGGCCATTACTGGTCCATTGTTTGGTAAACGTCTCTCATATGACTCCCCTTTGCAATCCCCCCTATCTCCTCTTTGCCCTGTGTTTTCTTTTCCCCACCCCAATCCATCCCTCGTTCTAGTGGTTGAGTCACTACCTCCTCCCTCCCTCTCTTCTCCCCTTCCCAACCCCCCTATCCATTTTGAAAATATTTTTTGCCCATTGACCACTTCCTTACTTGTGGTCTCTAAAGTGGTTTCCGAGGGGCACAATACCCCCACCTCCCCTATTTCTATTGATGATTCCTTCTGGTCACTAAATATTCCACCTCTAGATCCTTCGTTGCCTCATATTACTGCTTCCCCTCTGCCCCCTTTTCCTCTCTGAACAGTTCTTTGAGATCCCTGGGGTGGGTTCTTCACCAAACTTACAGTTTGTTGATACCCTTGCCTTCATCGCAGTTGCCAATGTACCCCAACTCGCCTCCACTATCCCTCTCCCACATCTTTCCCGGTTAAACCTGCTACGAAAACCGAGGATATGCCTCATTTTCGTATTAATCAGGCAAAGAATGTACCATCAAATAGTATATATGAGACAAAAATTAAGGACCATTCCACATTTCGTCCACCCCCACTTTTCAATAGTCACGACGGTAGCTCTTCAGAAACAGTGAGGGGTTCAAAGCCTTAAAGGCAGGGTTGTGGGTTCTTATTTCATCTCACCTCACCCTTACTATCCTCACTTCTGCCCCTGATTTCTTGGCTTTTGAGTTCACTTACCCTCAGGGGAAGTGGATTTTGGTCTCTGTCTATGCCCCACCCCATCTTCTCGGCCAAGAACCTTGTTTCTAAACAGCTTGGAGCAATTCTCATCTTCTCTTTCCCTTCCCCTCCTCCTCATTGGGGATTTTAATGATGTTCTCTCCCTTGAGGACAAGTTAGGCGGATCACCGTTCAAGCTCTCCCCCACTGCTTCCAGACTTGAAGCCTTCATCTCTGATTACTCCCTTGAGGAATTCAAACTACCTAGGAGCAATTTCACCTGGTCGAATAAACAAAAACCCCCCAGTTAGTCAAAGAAACCCTTGACAAATGCTACGCTAACCATCCTGGGCTTTCTCTCTTCCTGACGATGTCTCTATCAAAACATGCCTCCCTTGGGTATGACCATAGTTAGCAAATTCGGATTTGAGAATTATCTGGGCGGAGAATTATTTGGAATAATTCGATTGATTAATTTAAGGATTCGGTCAAAAAAGCGGACAAAATAAAATTCGGAGTCGGATTCGGATTTGAGAATTATTCGATTAAAAAAATAAAAGTCGGCCAAAAATTCAGATATGATTTTTATAGTTTATTGTATATTTTTTATTTATCAAGTTATTAACTTGATTTGTATACTTAGAAAGAGCAAATTACTTTATACAATAAAGTAAAAAGCTATGAAAAAATTATCATTGAGCGATGGAAGTAATGGTTATTGTAATCCAATTTCTACTCATGAAATAGATTAGGCCCCAAAACAGTGAAAGCAAGATTACAACTACAATAAAATAAATAAATAAATTGACCACAAAAAATTTTCACTATCCTTTTGCTTGGGTTCACAAGACCCATATTGCACTAAGACGCACTAAATTTTCAAAATTAATACAACAATATAAAAGAAGATTGATTGATACAGCGATATGATATCTCTCCCTATCTTAGGATGAACTGATAAAGTTATGAGAAAGAAATGAAACAAAGAGTAGATTCGTACGATTGTTACAGAAGAATTAGGTGGAGAAAAAAGATAGGAAGAAGGAGGCGGAAATTTGTGGGAGAAGAAGATGAAAAAAAAAAAAATTTCAGTGGTTGTACCGTGGGTTTCATTATGACGTTTTGTTTTGTTTTTTTTTTTTTTGGTTTTTTGTTTTTTTTTTTAAATACTGTTTAAGTGGACCGAATAATTTGGTTCGGTCCGAATTATTCGTGTTTTAAATTCAAATTAGTAAAAAACGCGTTTTTTACCGAATTTTATTTTTAATTCGGATTCGGTCAGAATTTTTTATTTAATTCGAAAAAAATCGGTTCAGCCAAATAATTCGTGAATTATTCGGCCGAATTGTTAACTAGGGGTATGACCACGAGCCTCTCTTTTTAAACACCCTTCCATCCCAAAAAAGAGCCAAAAAACTTTTCCATTTCGAAGATGCTTGGACTTCTCACCCCGAGTTTATTTCTTTTTGCTACAAAACCTGGCACTCAGTGGTGGATGAACCCCTCCCTTCTAAGTTTGTCAGCTTTGGTCGTTTGCTGTCTAAATGGAATTGGAATGTGTTTGGGAACATTGAAACCCTGAAAAATATCTCTTTAATCCCTCATTGACCTGGAAGACCTTTCCTCACCATCTATGGATTTAGTTGATTCATCTTTATCCCATCTTAAATGGATTTTGAAGGTGGAAGAGATGTTCTGGTTTCAAAAATCTAGACATCTCTACATTTTCAAACGGGATAGAAGCATTAAACATTACCACACCATCACCAAATCTAACTACCATCGGCGTAGAATTAAGTCCATTACTTCCCCAGAGGGGATCAATCTCTCGAACCCTTGTGAGATACTAAAATTTCAGCAAACAGCAGCAATGATCTCCTGGCCAAATACTTCCATTGGCTTGTATTGGTTTCAAAGTCTCCTTCAGTGGTACTCAATCCATTTTATATTAAAAGATGCACTAGAGGCATAATTTTTTACTGTACTAAGATTGGATTCCAAATCCTTCTAATTGCCTGCAACTCCACTGCATAGATTCAGTCTTTAAAACTTTGTTGCTCTGAACTTCAGGTTACCATAATAGAAGCACCGATTAATGATCAAATACTAACTGATGAATCACGCCTTCAATCACACTCTTGAGCAATCATGGCTGCTCCTAGGCAATTTGAGTTTACCCGGAATTAACAGGAGCTCATATTTGTATGCATATCCTTAAAGCAACACAAATTTTGCAACTTCACCCCTATAATCCAACCATTTTGTGTACTTTTGCATTAATCCAGAATCACTCATAGAAGGATGTTACCTCTCCATTCGGTAATATGGATCAAGTTGTGATTACAAGGTATCAATGCATATGTCCTTCATCTTCCCTTTCTAGCAGCAATATATAGTCACAAGTTAAGTTGCATATGCGTTGGCAAAAGTAGATTTTTTTCCCCTTTTTTTGCGAACGACGGTATCCAGGCCTTCATTAATTTGTAGTTCAATCTGATTTTGTAAAAATATAATTTTCTAAAAATTGTTTGAAAAAAATAAAAACACATTTTCGTTTGAAGAAGAAAAAGAGAAGAGGTATAAAATTGAAAATCTCACTTGGGTTTTCTGCAAACTACAAGGTAGTGGTAAAACCAAAAGGAAAAGGACAGACTTAGAATAGGGTGACCCTCCCACTCTCCCATTTTTCCAGTCAAACAAGCATTTGAATCCAAAAACTCAATCAAAGTCTCTCCAAATTTATATCTGATGTGGTAAAAATTGACCGGATGATCTTCTTGGCAAGGCTAAGTACTTCACGCTAGTCCTACACAAGAAAGCAGACAAAAGAGAGCTGGGCTGACCTGACGAGCTTCTCCGATGCCTAAGATCTTTTCACAACAGTTATTCAAGAAAATTTTCTCTGAAAAGAGTGATCCATCCCTTCTTCAGGGGCTTACCTTGCTATTTATAGGTTGTGAACCCTAAGGTACCATTTGCAAAGAGTCCAACTTTGACCGATTGTCCACCTCGTTCGATCCTGAGAATATGCCCAGATTCTAGGGAAGATCCTACGAATATTCTCCTAACGTGAATGTTTTGGACTAGTAAGAGCCGTTCTGAGTTTTGGGAATGGTTAGACTCCTATGAGTGACTTTTACAATTAGTGGCTCCTAGTTTCCCCACATTCTGTTGGTTGCCTGTTGTAGTGGGTTACAGCTTCTGCTAGTCCGTGGCCACCCTAGAGATTATCGAAGGTGAGAGCTCGGTCATGAGAAGACCGAGGCGGGAGCTCAACCTTAGGGAGACCGAGGTAAGAGCTTAGAATCTGGAAGACCAAGGCGGTAGCTCAGCCTTAATGAGGTCGAGGTAAGGGCTCGGCGTCTAGTGGACCGAGGTGAGAGCTCATTTCGAATGTGGTGGTCCGATTTTGCCTCATCATTAGCCCCCCGATCTAGAGGATCCGGTCGGTCCTTCAGACCTTTCTCTAGTACGGAGCACCATAATAAATGCTCAAAAAGTGTGGGCCTTATTTTTCAGCGTGAATCGCGCTGGGCTCAACGCTTGTCACTGGCGGGACTTCTCACCTCGAGGATTCAAAGCACCAACAAATCCTGGCTGTCACATCCAATGGACTCTGATCGTTCGATCAACCACCTTTCTTTCCTATAGATAGGCCTTTTGCCTTGTTTTTTTTCATTCGTTCTTTTGGAGAAGTCTTGTGTAAGTGTTCGGCATGGTAATCAACTGGAGTATTAGTTCGACTTGGTTTTTTCACGAAGTTTTTGGGCCGCATATTACTTCATCTCTTACCAGTAATTTTTTAAGTTATGGTAACCACCCGCTCTTCTTCTGTTCTTCCCTCTAGTTCTTCGTCAGAGGACCCCCACCGACAAGGTATGGGGGTCCCTGATGACGTTATGCTAGACCAACCTCCTCTAGCCGTGGTAAGGCCTTCGAAGGGTCAAGTTGTTCGGCCAAACCCAGAGGAGACTTCCTCCTTAGGCGACAGTTCTTCCGACTGTTCTGATTCCAGTAGCACTAGGTCCGAGTCTTCTGAGGCCACCACGGTGTCAGGGGGTGACACTAGGGTTGATCCTCTGAGCCAGCCCCCCCGAGATAGTTATGAGGGAGAGCCCTGCTACCATGGTGGCCGATGCCAATTCTTCCGAGGAAGGGGAGACTGGGGACTCCGAGGGGGAAGGCTAGATGTCATCCTCTAATGGGAAGGTGAGACCGACATCATTCGAAGTGCCATGACTATGAAGGCCTTAAATTTGATAAGTCGTAAGTACGGTATCCCTGACTATGTAGTGTCAAGGGTCCCTAATGAGGGAGAGTCAGTAGATATTCGTGGGGATGAGGTGGCACTGTACGTCGTTGCCTTTCAGTATAGCCTCTGGATTCCTGTTCCCAAGCTGCTCTGCTCAGATCTGGATTATTGGGGGATAGCATCGAGCCAACTGATGCTGAACTCTTGGTGGATTTTGCTTGGCTTTGAAGTCTTCATATCGAAGATTCAACACGATGTAACCTTGGACGCCTTCCATCATTACTTCATCATGAAGAGGCATCGCTCCGGGTGGTACTACTTTACCCGTAGGAACAGAGATGGATCGCATGGGACTTTGTAAATGTTTACCCATATGCCCACGTCCGTGAAGAACTAGAAGGATCAGTTCTTCTATGTGGCTATATCCGGGAATCCCTTCAAGGGTGCATGGACTAGACCAAGCCTTTCGAAACTAAACCGACCTCCCACCCCTGGTGAAAGCGATCTCCAAACCATCTAAATATGTTTGGATGGGGAGGTGGTGGACGTCCGAGACCTATCCAATGAAGATTTCCTTCGGGAGTGGGAGCTCAGCAAAGTTTCGAAGGAGGGTGAGGTCCCATCCTGACCTAGGTTCTTTCCTTGTTTTTAGTTATAGTATTTTTTTTTTTTTAATATTGGATATGTGCTTGCTTTTGCAATGGTGAATGTGGCGATTGACCCTTCCCAACTTGCCACGGCGTCAGCTCAGGCTCAGAAATTGTAGGCTGCCAAGCTGGCACTAAAGAAGGCGGCAGACAAGGGGAAGAAACCCATTGGTGGCCCGAGTGGTGAGAAGGCTACTCTTGCTACAGTTGGGGCCACCAAGACTGCCCTGATAGTAATTGAGCCACGAAGCAAAAAAGGGAAAAGCTCCCCTGGCCAAGGTTTTGGCTCAGCATGGTGCTCCAAGCAAGGGTAAGACAATCCCTCCTACCCTTCCTGTCCCAACGAGGACTAAGGGTGGAAATTTGGGGAAGACACCTCCCCAGCACCTCTTCACCCTTCAAGGGAGCAGGGGGACCGCAAGAGGCGTCATGAGGATCATTCCCTTGGTCGTTCTGACGCAGATGGTCGGACTGAATCAGTAAAGATGGTGCCGATGCGTGCACCTCGCGCGGGGTGCAGGGCCGTGCCTCCCGCATGGGATTTGCTTGATGAGCAGGCCACCATTGCCAACTTCAACGACACCCAAATTTTTTGTTTTCAGGGGCGTCTCCTTGTTGACATGGAGCACATGAGGAACATCCCAGACTTGCAGTTCACCGAGCAAGTCTACCACCATATTGGTGATGTGAGTCCCTTTCATCTTTCAACCTCTTTTTTTTTAGGTAGTGTCGAGCCAACATTGTTATTGCACAGGGATATAATTTTTCGATGGAGGTGGCCTGTCGGTTTGACCGAATGCCACACACTAATGTGAAGGCCAAGGCAGAGACCGAAAGGATCCGAGGAGAGCTGATGAAGACTTCGGGCCAGCTCGAAGTGGCCGGTAAGAAAACTAGCACTACAGAAACTAGGGCCGAGGCTGCAGAAAAGAGGGCAGAGGACCTGTCGGCCCAGATGGCCAAGCAACTCCAAGTGAATAGTAACTTTGTGAAGGCCAAAGAGGAGCTACAGGCTAAGTCACAGAGACCCAGGAGATCATGAAAAAACTAAAGGAGGAGCACATTGCTTAGGTGAGAGCATTGGAGGAAAAGCACCGAGTCGAGCTGAAGGTCACTGTGGAGAATGCGGTGGAGAGGTATGTTGCCTCTTCAGGCAGGCGTGGCTGATCAGCTTGAACACCACCTCATTCAACCTTGGCTCGGATACTACGATAAACTTTGCTTTAGGCAATATCCCTCCATCGATTTCTCTAATTATGAGCACTATGTTGCTCCTCCTCCGGATTCCTCGGTGCAGCCAACTAGTCTAGATGACCACGGGGAAGAAGTGAACCAAGAAACTGTAGCTGAGGTTGCTGTCCCGAAGAAGGATGGCAAATGAAATCAAGCTCTCCCCCACCCCATCTTTTTCTTTTCTTTTTTTTGGCGTAAAGACGCCATTTGTAAACAATTTTCTTCTTTCTTTTTGTAATCAAGAACCTTTGTATATCCAACTTTTGGCGCTAATGAAAAGAGTTTCTTTACATAGCTTTCTTCTTCTTTCTCTTTTATTCATCCTTTAGTGAATTGTGGTGGCTGGAGCCCGATCATTTAGCGACTGTGCTGAAAGGTCATTCACGTAGGAGACCAAGGTTAAGGCTTAGTCCTGTAGGGACCAAGGCCAGAGCTCGGTCTTGTAGAGGTCGAGGCGAGAGCTCGGTCTTGTAGAGGCCAAGGTTAGAGCTCGATTTTGTGAGGCCGAGGTTAGAGCTCTGCCTTAGGAGGCCAAGGTTAGAGCTCGGTCTTGCCCCATGGGTATGGGTTTCTAGTGTTTGCCTTAGAAATAAGGTCTTTCATTGCCTTAAAGATGAGGGCTTTCATTGCCTTAGAGATAAGAGCTTTTAGTGGTTGCCTTAAAGATAAGGTCTTTGAATTTTCTTTGCTTTAAAGATAAGGGCTTTTATTATTTTGAGATGTAAGAGGGTAGGACCGAGCTGCCAATCCTTAACGTGGGTGCTCAGATTATTGCCAGTGGTGACACCAAAGATTGTTTACAACGGTTCGGGAGCAAAATGGGCGTTCATCTTTGATTGTTCGAATGTATTACATGAACTGTTGAGATGAATCAAATACCAAATGAGCACTAATTAACTTAATAGAAATGCTAACAAGGAAATTGACTGGGGAAACATGACTTTCTAAAAGGACTACTGATAAAATTTCTTGAGGTTTTCTGCATTCCACACCCGCTGCACGGCACGGCCCTCCAAGGTTTGTAAGTGGTACGTCCCCAGGCAGATTACCCTGGAAACTATATAAGGGGCCCTCCTAGTTTGGGCTAAGCTTGCCAATTCCTCGGGGATCAGAAACTAAAGCCTTCCTCAAAACTAAGTCTCCCACCGAGAAACCTCAAAATTTTACTCTTCTGTTATGGAATTGTGCTATTCTTTTCTTATATGCCTCATTTCGGAGGAGAGCCTCCTCATGGACTTTGTCAATGAAGTCTAGCTTAGCCCTTAATCCGTCCTCGTTATGGGCTTCTTTAAAAGCTGTTGCACAGAAGGATACCTGGTTGACCTCTACTAGTGTTAGAGCCTTTGTCCCGTATGCTAACCTGAAGGGTGTCTCCTACGTTGGGGTATTGACTGTTGTCCTATAGGACCATAGGATACTCAGCAGCTGATCCGGCCAATTCTTTTTTGCTTGGTCTAGCCTTTTCTTGATCCCTTCAAGTAGGATCCGGCCAATTCTTTTTTGCTTGTCCTACAGAGGTATTATGAAAATTGATTCCATATCCTTCGTAGAAACATTTGAATCTCTGATTATCGAACTATTTCCCATTGTCGGTCAGTAGAATTTTGGGGACTCCAAAACGGTAGATGACGTCATCCCTTACGAACTTTTCCATAGCTACCTCAGTTATTCTGGCTAGGGGTGAGCCTCCACCCACTTGGTGAAGTAGTCAATTGCCACAATCAAGAACTTTACCCCTCCCCTATTGCTTTTGAATTGCCCAAGGATGTCAACTCCCCACATAGTGAATGGGATGGGACATATTATTGGGCTTAGCTCGGTTGCTGGGACATGAGGCACTGCAGCATGTATCTGACATTTGAAACAACGTCGTACATATTGTATTGCTTCTTGCTGCATCTTAGGCTAGTAGAACCCTTGGCGCAACACTTTATATGCCAATACTCGACCTCCGATGTGACTTCTGCAGATTCCTTTATGGACTTCTTTTAGATGTCTGCCACCTCACTAGGCCCTAAGCATTTCAACAATGGTCTAGAGAAAGTTCTTTTGTAGAGTAATCCCTCTTGCATTGTGTAATTGGCAGCCTTTCACTTCATTGTTATTGCCTCGGTTCGGTCCTCTAGTAGGTGGTCATCCCTTAGGTAGCTGATGATAGGTTGCAACCAGTTTGCCTTAGTCTTGGGTATTTGATTGTTACAAATTTCATTCTTTAGGTACGTTGGATGATTAAGTGTTTCGAGATACATAGTTGTTCCTAGCTCGGCTATCTCAGCCGCTGCCAGCCTAGAGAGTGAATCAGCAGAAGAGTTATCCTCTCTAGGTACCTGGACCATTGTGAATATCGCGAAGCTTTCAGCAAGAGATTTCACTTCTTGGAGATATTTACACATCCTTTCCTCCTTTGCTTCGTACTGTTCATTGACTTGGTTCACCACCAGTTGTTAGTCGTTGTGAGCTACTAGTTCCTCCACTAGTATTGACTTGCTAGCTTCATTCCTGTTATCAAAGCCTCAAACTCTGCTTCGTTGTTGGTTGTTGGGAATGTGAATCTTATCGCATACTGGATTATGAATTCTTCTGGACTTAAGAGGATGATCCCCACTCCGCTTCCAGAGGAATTGCTGGACCACCATCCACTTGCAACTTCCATTTTCGGCTTGACTTGGCATCCTCCTTTTCTTGCTCTTCTTTTGCCAGGATCCATTCCACAATGAAATCTGCCAGTGCCTGTCCTTTGATTGCATTCCTTGGCTGACATTCAATGTCGTGCTCACTTAATTCAATAGACCATGCTACGAGGCTCCCCGAAACACTTGGGCCGTGGAGGATTTTCTTCAGTGGTTAATCCATGAATACTGCCACGGTATGAGCCTGGAAGTAGGGCCTAAGCTTCTGAGTGTCTTTCAGAAGTGCGAATGCCAACTTTTCAATTTTAGTATAGTGAGCTTCTGCACTCAGAAGGATGTGGTTGACATAATAAATTGGGCTATGGTGCTTTTTTTCTTCAGGAGAGCCGCTCTTACAGCCACGGGGGATATTGTAAGATAGAGTTGCAGTACTTCGCCTGGCTCAGATCGGCTCAGTAGAGGTGGGTTGACCAAGTATGTTTTTAGATTTTTAAAGACATCACTACATTCCTTCGTCCATTCAAAGTGCCGATTGGTCCTTACCCCCTTCAGGGCTTTAAAAAGGTTCGCATTTGTCTCCTGCTCGAGTGACGAATCGATTCAGGGTCGTAATGCTACCCGATAGCTTCTGAACTTCCCATATGTTTCTGGGTGGCTACATCTCTTGTATGGCCTTGACCTTCGAAGGATTGGCTTCAATTCCTCTTTCGGAGACCAAGAAGCCTAGGAATTTTTCTGAGGTTACTCCAAAAGACACTTGGAAGGGTTTAACTTCATTATGTTCTGGCATAGGACTTCGAAAGCTTCATTCAAGTCAATTACATTGTCGCTACCTTTATCACTCTTGACTAACATATCATCAACATATACCTCCATGTTTCGGCTGACCTACCTCCGGAACATGAAGTTAACCATCCTTTGGTAAGTGGCTCCAACGTTCTTTAACCCAAAGGGCACAACCTTGTAGCAGCAGTTTCCTCGGGCGATTAGAAATATAGTTTTTTCCTCGTCTTCCTTCCTTATTCGGATCTAATTGTACTAGGAATATACGTCCATGAAGGTGAACATTCCGTAACCTGCTGTAGAGTCTATCATTGTGTCAATCTTTGGCAGCGGGTAACAATCCTTATGGCAAGCTTTGTTTAGGTCTGAGTAGTTTATACTGATCCGCCACTTGCCGTTAGACTTAGGCACCATCACAACATTGGCCAGCCAGGAAGGGTATTTAATCTCCCTTACGAAGCCTGAATCCAATAGCTTTTCTACCTGCTCATTTATTATTGTCTGTTTATCCCGGGCAAAATTTCTCCGCCTTTGCTGAAATGGCTTGAAGTTTGTCCTGACGTTAAGGTTGTGCTCAACTACTTTGCTTGGGATCCCTGCCATGCCTGACGAACTCCTTGCGAATACCTCTAGATTAGCCTGGAGGAAACTTAGAATTTCCTTTTGATGTCCCTGACTCAGTAATGCTCCAACCCGCGCACTGTCTTCATTGGTTTGGTTCAGCTCAAAGGAATAGTCAACAATTCCTCAACTGGCTTGGCTCGATGCATTTTTTCCTCTTCCCTCATGTCAACGATTACCACGGGGAAGGCCAAGCCCGCACATCGACTCTTTGTGGCTTTGACGAAGTTAACATAGTAATCTCTTGATTCGGGCTCGACTTGCATTCTCCGATTTTGTTCTGTATTGCGAACTTGACCTTTATATGTTTCGTGGAAATGACTGCACCTATGCTGTTAAGCCCTGGACATCAAAGAATGGCATTGTATGGGGAAGCCACCTTTACTACCATGAAATTCACCATTGTTGTGGCTGCCTTTAGATCATGCCCAATGGTTACTGGCAACTCAATGGTGCCTTCGATTTCTGATGGGAAGCCAAAGAATCCATACAACAGGCTACTTACGGGCTTCAATGCGCTTACTCCTAAGGTAAGTTTCTGGAAAGCTTCGTACGCCATGAGGTCAATCGATGCACCAATGTCCACCAACACTCGGTAGAATGGGCGGTTAGTGTCAACCAGTTGGATGATGATTGCATCATCATGTGGCTAGTTTAACCCTTCTAGATTGGAATTTGAGAAGGTGATGATAGGGTCCACTCGGGCTGCTTTCATAGGTTGTTCAGTGATGCACAAGAAACTAGCATGGGCCTTCGCCTTCCACACTGACCTTGCTGTAGGCCCTCTAAGGATTGTTGGGATGGCTGGTCCTGTAGGACAATTAGCCTAAAGATCCGCGTGTTCTGCACTCTGCTCGAATTTTTGGTGGCTCGGGCTAGCCTCATCTAGGCTTCTCCACTGTTCTCCGAATTTTTATTTTAAATACTTGTTCAAATAGCCAGCCTTGATGAATTCATCAATTCCCCTCTTTAGAGCTTTACAGTCCTCCATGTCATGCCCATGATCCTTATGGTACCTACAGTTCTTGTTGGGATTTCTCTCCTAGGGCTTGGCAACCATGAGTCAGGGCCAACATAGGTATTTTTTTTTATCTTGGATCTCCATTAAGATATTGGTACTTGTTCTATCTAGTTCGTACTTTTCTGGGGGATCTCTTCGATCCATCGGACGATCAGGCTTATTCTTCTTGTACTCCCGATCTTCCTCCCAAGGGCGCGGAGCTCTCCTTTTATCCCCTTTTGCTGCTAGCACATCATCCATATTGACGTACTAATTACACCTTTGCAACAACTCTAACATTATCGCCGGCAGATCAAGAGCTAAGGATTGCACTAGATCTAAGTGTGTGATCCCATTGCACAATGAGCTATAGGCTACTCCTTCTAGTAGGTTTTTCACTTCTAATGTAGCCTTTGTGAACCATGAGATGAATTTACATATAGGCTCACCAGTCTTCTGCCTCATGTTCATCATATTATTGGGTGTCTGGAGCTACCTCATGCTCACCTGGAATCTAGCAAGGAACGCCTTTGTTAGTTCGTCGTAACGCTGTATAGACTTGGGTCTTAAGGTTGACATCCATAGAAGAGCTGCATCTTTCGAGGATGCCACAAAGGCTCTACAGAGTGTGACTTTTGACTTTGCGTGTGATGTCATGGCTAAGTTGAAGTATAACAGAGGATCAGAAGGATCAGTGGTTCCATCGTAGGTCTTGAAGGTGGGTACAACAAAATTCTGTGGAAGCTCCGTCCATGATCTCATCTAATAAACCGTTGTGGGTAGAGGCCACATCCAGGTTCACTGTTGGCTTCTGGAGGCTTTCTACTTTCTCCGTTAATTATTGGAGGCACCTCTCTAGATCTTGCCTCTCTTGGTCGACCGGGGTTGATTGTCGTTGATGGAACCGGGGGGCTTCTGCGTTGTTCCCTCTTATGGTTGGCTCGGCCCCTGTACGAGTTTTGGCATTGCAGATGTTGATAGGCCTTAAGCTCGGCTTGCTCTTCTGCTTGTGGCATCGTTTGAGTAGGCCGACCACTACTGGCCTCCATAAGAGGGTAACTCGATTTGCAAGCCGAGCACCTCGATCGTCGACCTGCCTCCATTGGATGGGTCCTACTATTGTCATGTTGCCTCGAGCGTGGGCACTCACCAGGTTCAGATTGGGGATTTTGTGACGGCTCCTACTGGTTCTTGCACCTGCAAGGGATAGTTGAGCCAGTGTGACTTTGCTTGGGAGCTGTCAGCCCTATTGCTCGCTGGTGGATCTGGTAGGGTTGATCCAAACTGCCTGATGAATGTTCTTACAAGGTTGTTGGTCTCAAGCATTTGCCTCTGCAAATTCTGGATTTGCTCGCTGATCTCAACAGGCTCAGAAATGGAGTAATTCCTCACAAGGTCACCCTAGGTTGACATGGTTGGCGGCCTTACTGTTGGCCCCTGCTCCCCATCAACGGGCACTCTTGGAGGTGGCGCTGGTCCCTCCATGGGTGTGGGGTGCCCCGACTCTATCACGGGGGGATTTTTTTGTTGTTCGAGGACGTTGAGATAGTTGAGATCTGGCCTCAGGGGTAGTGGGAGATACAACTCACTCACTATGCAGATGCATTGACACTAAGGCTTTTTGTTCCAAGTTCCCACGGATGGTGCCAATCTGATACGGTAAAAAGTGACCGAATGATTTTGCTGGCAAGGCTAAGTACTTCACGCTAGTCCTACACAAGAAAGCAGACAAAGGAGAGCCGGGCTGACTCGACAGGGGACTCTCCGATGCCTAAGTCATATCTCTCCACAACAGTTATTCAAGAAAAATTTCTCTAAAAAGAGTGATCCATCCCTTCTTTAGGGGCTTAGCTTGCTATTTATAGGCTGTGAACCCTAAGGTACCATTTGTAGAGAGTCCAGTTTTGACCAACTATCCACCTCATTCGATCTTGAGAATATGCCCAAATTCTAGGGAAGGTCCTGTAGATATTCTCCTTGCGTGAATATTTTGGACTCTTGAGTAAGAGCCGTTCCGAGTTTTGGGGGTGGTTAGACTCCTGTGTGCAACTTTTTCTGTTAGTGGCTCCTAGTTTCCCCACGTTCCGTTGGTTGCATGTTGTAGTGGGTTATGGCTTCTGCTAGTCCGTGGCCACCCTGGAGATTGTCAAAGGTGAGAGCTCGGTCATGAGAAGATCAAGGCGGGAGCTCGGCCCTAGGGAGACTAAGATGAGAGCTCAGCATCTGGAAGACCGAGGCAGTAGCTCGGCCTTAGGGAGACCGACATAAAAGCTCGGTGTCTGAGGGACCGAGGTGAGAGCTCGGCCTCTAGTGGACAGAGGTGAGAGCTCATTCCGAATGTGGCTGAGCTAGGGCTCGGCCTAGATTTGACTGATGTGGTGGTCCGATTTTGCCTCATCAATACCCAAATTCAATCATTTAGTCTATGTATTGCCATGTATGGGCACACTTATTGGTGGGAATAATCCCTTGTCAATTATGTCTAGGACTTGTATATCTTTAGCCCAATAGGATCTAAAATGATTAGAAAACCTTCTCCCATTTGTTTATTTGGATCTTTCGTTTTATCTCCTCTATTCTACTAACCAGTCATAACTCCGACTAGGGGTGTCAATTCCTAAACCGAACCGGTAAAACCGGTCGGACCGAACCGATAACAACCCGGACCGAACCGAACCGAATCCTTATTGGTTCGGTTCGGTTTCGAGTATTGTAACCCCAAAACCAAACCGAACCGCACCGAAAATCAGATGAACCCGAAACCAAACCGAAACCGGCTCAAAACCCGGACCGAAATCGAAACCAAACCGGTAAGAAACCGAAACACTCCAAAATTCATTAAAAAAATCAAAATTTGCTTAGTTTTGTATACATTTGTATGGAAAATCGAATCCAAACTAGACCAAAAACCAAAACCAACCTGGTTACAAATTGATTTAAGAAACCAAAGTTCAACAATTCATCATTTGGTTGTTTCCTAATGGCTCCATACCGGTTTAAAAAACCGATCCAAACCGAAATGAACCTAATAAATCCAAACCGGTACCAACCCGAACCCAAACCGCACCGAAGCCGACACCAGACCGAAACCGATAAATCCTTAATGGGTCGGTTTCGGTCACTTCCAAAGTCACACCGAAACCGGTGGAACCGGACCGAAACCGCACCAACCCGGACCATTGACACCCCTAACTCCGACCCTCCAACCCTCTAAACTCTCTCTCTCTCTCTCTCTGTGGGGTGGTGGTCATTGCAAGGGAAGCACCCACAGGTGTGGTCTGAGAAATATGAATTTCGTTGGTTCATCTTTTGTGCTTGTTTAGTGGCTTTTTGAATTTGGTGTGAGTGCTATAGTTGTGTTGCTGCTCTCCATTCTTCAGCTTTTCTATGAACAATAGCCATCCTCTTCATTAGCTTCCCTTCTAGATTTGCTCTTATTTTTTGTATTTTCAAATGGAGAAATGATACTAAATTCATAAACATTAAAAAAACCAAGATGGGCTGATGTAGTAGCGTTACGATGGATCGACTCAAACCCACTCCAGAACCTAGACAAAAAACCAAATCCAATTTGAGTTTCAAGTTACTGATTTGGGTTCAAAACTAATAGAATATTCTAGAATTTTATATTATTTAAAAATATTTTTTATTTTTTATTTTAGATTATTTTGAGGTAGTTATTAGGTAAGTAAAAATTTTCAATATCAGTTTTATTGTGTTTCTTTTGTTAGCCTTTAATTTAGGAAGAAAATAGAATTTTTTATTTCAATCGAAGAGTTTTTATTTTGATTTAATATAAGCAAAACGCATAACAGGGAATTAGTTAGTTGATTAATGAAGAATGAATTGAGTTGTAAAACCCCCATGCCTGGCTTTCCCCCCACCCTTCTTCTTCTCTGTACGATCACCCTCCCTGAACTTTCTTCTTCTTTTCTTTTCCCTTTCTAATAGTCTCTTTATCCATGGTCTTCTCTTCTTCTTCCCAATCCTTCTTAGTTCTTCCTGTTTATACTCTGATCTGATATACCATGTGTTTTTGGGCGACGTTAGCAGCACCACACAGGTGGGTCGATCTCCTTCATGTCCTAAGCTATTGGTACGCAACTTGGAGGAATAGTAGGCAGCCCAAAGGCGATTCAGGTATCTGAATCTAAAGTCGAAAACACTTCTGGTTTGTGAACTATTACTCTGCGACCAGATCTGGAACAGTATCCATTGCCAAATCTGAGTTGCAGGTTCAGATCTCCTCTTTTCCTTTACTGTTTGGGTGATCCGTGATTGCATCCAAGAGGCCTCTGACCTGGGGACCTTAGCCTAAAGTGTGAGTTCAAACAAAGCTCTAGTGAAGAAGTTTTCTTCGTTGAAGCTACAACTGGTATTTCCGCCTTGGGTTTGAGAAGCAGGGAAGAAGACGACTCTTCTCTCCCACAATTCTCTTTAGTCTTTAAAGCCTTCCTTTTTCTTTCAAATACTTTATTTGTTGTTTTCCCCTATTACCCATATCTTTTGTTCTTAATCCTACTTGTGTCCCCTTTATTTGACCGATCCTCTCTATCAATTGGGAATTCCAGATTATTTACAATAGTGTCACTCCTTAGAAATTTCACATTATTCACATACTTGGCTATTTCACTATTATTGTCCGATTCTGATTTAAGAAAGCCCGTTCCGCATCATGAGCTTTGCTTTTAAGAGACAAAAAATAACAAGTAATCTCAAGTGTTACTTCAAATTGGAGGGTAATCAGATAGAACTAAAGGCAGACATTATGGGTCATGAATTTAGAATGGCCCAAATGGAGGTTAGCATGGTGCACCTTAAAAGCAAAGCAAACATTTTTTTATTATAAATTTCTGCTATTCGTCCTGTCTATGTTAAAGGGAACAAAGTTGTAAAGAAGGGGAGTAAGAGTTTTTTTTTTTTTTTTGGGTAATGAGGGGGCTAAGAGTTTATGAAACAAAAAATGTGAGAGGATTGGATGGAAAAGATTGACCTACTTGACAATTGACACAGCTCAAGCTTTTTCGATTGAGCTTCTGCTTTTGCACATTATTTGAAGGTTCACCTAGGCTTGTATTTTTGCTTCTTCTCGCTAAAACCTGGTCAAACACATTAGAAACCAAGTTTAATTAAAAGGGTAGGAAGCAAAAGAGGGAGTGGTGCAACATAAACAACCAAATTTTTCTTAAACACAAACTCCAAATATTAACCTGAGACTGTTCTTGGTTTTCTCTTCTTCTTCCCATGGAAAATCTCTGGACTCGGCAATACTCTTTGGAAAATCATTGTGTCTCAAAATATCTCAAGCTTTTTGGTACTTCCTCTTCCTCCTCCTCCCTAGAGCTCCAATTTGTCGCAACTGAATCAAACTGTGTCCCAAGCTCAAACATCGCGAAATGGGACTCCTGGAGCTCAGTTACATCAATGGTGCTGGAATTTGAACACCCCATGCCCATGGGTCCTGACCTGTTAGCCGGAGTGTTGTGCCTAACAGGGGAGGAGCCTTGATGGGGGTGTGGCATCGTGAAACGGTTGAGCTACCAAGAGCTGTCATCTCTGTCCCAGTGTCTCTGTGTTGAACCCGATCAGGTTCTGAGGCAGCATCTTTCACGGTCTTACTGACCGTGAATTGTTTAGTAGAAACCCTTCTTTCATTGCTTCATAGCATCTGAAATTGGGGAAGATTTGCTTTACATCGTCTGTGAACTTATCTGTAGTGTTGGAAATGCAAATGGGTGTTCAATAAAACAGTCCAAAAAATATTCAGCATATCAGATTTCAAGAATTAAAGATCTCACCTTTTAAAAAGTAAACTTGTATTGACCCTATTGAAAGCAGATTCTAGATGGTCCACAGACAAGGAATCATGAAAGTTCGAAGCTGAACTAGAGACCACCTCCTCTGTGACCCTGGACTTCTCTGAGAAAACATGTATCTTTGGCTGGAAGACCAAATTTTGTTTGGAAAGGCTTGGGGCTTCAGGAGGTTTTAAAGCAGGGGAAGGTGAATCATGGCAAGAGCTGTTGATGACCCATTTCTCTGCGTCATCCCACTTGGAAGGGAAGCTCATTCTGGGGAGATTTCCAGCACTGAAGCTAAAAACAGGCCTACCAGGAGTTGGTGGAGCTTCTAGTCTCCTCTGTGCTACTGAACTCGTCCCCTCTCTCCTCTGGACTGGAGTCTCAAGAACACATCTGTTTTCAGAACCATTTTTAGCCATTGGAAAGGCCTTCACAAACTCAAGAGGTTTCTCTGAGATTAAACTTGCAAAGTGGATCGGGGATTGCATTCCCAAATGAGTTCTCAATATTTCTGTTGCAGAAACTTGCATTGCCCTCTAATGCCGCTCCCTGAAACATATGTGGCCGAAAACAGAACCAGGACATCTTTACTTTGTTATATGAAAATTGTGAAGAAGCTTGTTAGTACTTGGGGCTCTTGAGATCCATTGTTGTGAAGTTAGAATGGGTTACTAATTTGGGGCTACAGAAACCTCTTATTTCCTCATAGCCAGTTTACCTATTTGAATCATTTTGATATGAAACAGCCCATTGTCTTTCTCTCCAGGAAATGTGACAACGATGCACTACTGCTTTTGAACATGGAAAAATCATTGACCTGTAGGACCTTAGCATCTAGCCCAAAGATTGTTTAAAACCCAGAACGCAGGAAAAAATAGAGGTGGTGGGGAGGAAGAGGTCTTCTTGAAAGTATGGAAGAGGTTAGTCAGTGAAAGGCTTGGGTCCATTACTGTATTTTCTTGGAATCAGTGTTACTTAATCATCACAAGGGCTACATCTCCCTCAACAACAATATATACTAGATCTACTGGCCGAGCTAATATGACCAATTGCAAACCTGTCTCTACACCAATGACCACTGCTACACATCTTACCAAATTTGCAGGTACCCCTATGGATGATCCAACACTATACTGAAGCACAGTTGGTGCTCTCCAATATGCAACTGTGACACAACCAGACATTCAATTTGTAGTCAATACAAAGTTCATGCATAGCCCAACAACTGATCATTGGTCTGCCGTCAAGAGAATTCTATACTATCTCAAAGGCACTACTTCAAACGAATTATTTTTTGGTTGAAACACCGCAATACATCTCTCAGCCTATTTAGATGCAGACTGGGTTGGCTGCCCGGATGATAGAAACTCAACCGGTGGTTTTGCCATCTTTTTTTTTGTAATAACTTGATATCATGGAGCTCTTGTAAAATGTTGCTCGCTTAAGTACCAAGTCAAAATGCAGGGCTCCTAGCCAATACTACTGCTGAACTCACATGGCTTCAATCACTTCTCAAGGTGTTATATATTTTTCTTCCAAGTGCTCCTATTCTATGATGTGACAATGTTGGAGTGACATACCTCACTGCCAACCCCATATTTCATGCAGGAACAAAACATGTCAAGATTGACTTCCACTTTGTCAAGGAAAAAGTCGCCAAAGGCCATCTCGATGTATGGTTCATATCAACAAAAGATCAACTAGTTGACATCTTCACAAAGCCTCTTATCCAACCTCAAGGTGTCTTCTCCCCCCTTGAGTTTGATGGAGCGTATAAGAGGAAATATTACAATAATTGCTACTTCCACCAATGACCAGCTTGGCAAGAAGATTTGAGATGGGGCCAAGGTTGGTATGCTACTCAATCAAGGGATTGAGGATAAGAATTCCACTAAGGACTAGTTTGGTAAGAAGATTTAGGATGAGGCCAAGCTTGTTATGTTACTCAATCAAGGGATTGGTGATAAGGATTCTACTAAGGACCAGCTTGGCAAGAAGATTTGGGAAGCTAAGCTTGGAATATTGCTCAATAAAAAGATTATTGATAAGGATACTAGTTATAATAGAAATATGGTAAATTTGATATCCTTAAAAGAGTCAAATTATCCCTATAAAAGGATTGTAATCCCACTAGATGATTATTATTGAAAGAAACACACACTCTCTCTTCTTTTACATTAACAGTCAGAAGTTAGAACCTAGATCCCTAGAACGTAGGAGTGGAGGAAAAATGTGAATGTAATCTCAGTAATTTGGATTCTCCGAATGGAATCCTTCTCGAGAAGCTTCTAGTTTGTTTGATTCTTCTCATAAAACAATTCACAGTCCAGACTCCAGACTCAAGAGAGGCGCCTCACACTCCACAGGAAACGGTTTAACTTTCTTTGATGCTCATTATTATGAGCAAAGCAAGGTTGAAGCTTACAATAATAGACTAGACAATACTAATTTCAACGATAATTAGTAATAAATTGAAGTACAAGAGAAGCAAACAAACATTATCATAAAAAGAAGAAAAAAAAAAATAAGTAAACAAACAAGAGGTCGGCACAGGAGATCTGTCTGGTTGGACAGGGGCATACCCAAAATATACCTAAAAAATATTAATTTGTATGAGTTTTCTATTTTGGGGTAATCAATCTCCTTCAAGTTCCCTTGGGCCCTTTACCCAAAGGTATTATAGGGGTTTTTCTATTTACCATCTGCATGATATGCACTCACCACTCATTGAATGATTAGAACTTAAAATGAACCCAGGTTTTAAGTATTGGTATCAATTAAAATATCAAGAGGGTGATTTTCAAAAAAGTCTCAGAGATGTATTAGAGAGACACTAATTGCATCCACGCCAAAGAAAAAAAAAATTGAAAGGTGAACATATTCCCAATACTATCTTGTAAAAAACAAGAAGTAATGTTTAGAGGTGTTAAAACTTCCATCTTATAACCAATTGGCTTAGAAGTGGGGTGACCTCTTGTGGCTCTAATACAAGATAGTTGAATCACCTATAGCCGATGTAAGACTATCTCAGTAAGAGGTATCCTAGACCTCTGCATTTGCATTACACCACATGGTATCCTCTATTTCATTGCCTTAATTAAGAAACATTTTTATCCCATGAAGCTCGATTAATCTAACTGTAGGGGAGAAAAATTATGAAACATCAGACTATAGGTGTGAATGTTTCTTATTGCTATCTGAGTTTTTTATTTTCCTTGTGCAAAAGCCCTCCATGTGAGGGCAATTTATATAATATAAAGCAACACCTCAAGAAATAAGGAGACCCAAAGCCCCTTGAAAGGGTAACCAATAGTCCATTTAGAAATAGAATGGAACAAAACATTTTCGACCCTCTGTATATATGAGAGAAGCAACAAGACTCAAACCTAGTCTAGAGGAGTTTAATATTCTCCACCACAGTAGAGATCTCCAAAGGGGGCTGCAAAGGCTCTGATGCAAGCATCTAATTAATCAAAGAGAGAGAGTCTTAATGGATAACAATATGGGGGTAACCAACAGTGAGAGTGGTTTCTCAAAGAAAACTGCAGAGCAAAAGCCTCCCCCAAATCAAACATAAACAACATGGGTTGATGCTCATTTTATTTATGGCTTCATTGTTGGGCTCTCTCATTGGTATCAAAAACTAGGAAAAAATCTACTTCATTTTTTATCATCAGTAGCACTTGTCTTTGCAAAGAAAATGTCATTCTTTCTTTTACCAATAATACACCTCTTCCATCCCTAACCTCTATCATTTAGTTGGGCATACATTCATCAACAAATATTAATAATGAACTATTTTATGTTATACTATCTAAAAGTGGATTTGTTAAAATTTTCCTTCAATCGATTATGTTCTTGGTTTTTAATGTGAATGCTGATTCATAGAAAACATATATTGGAATGGCAATCCAAATCAACACAGTTGACCCTCAAGGCAGCGGGACCTTGGCCCTTTAGAATCAGCTTACTTATGCAAGTGACAAATACAAGACATCGTACCTCCAACATTTATTTAATAGCTAGGGAAAAAAAAAAGTTAAATATCCTAAAATTCTACATTTTGAAAATTTTCTAACTTTAATATTTCAAAATGATGAAATTAAATTTGAGAATTTTATGCAGTTTCTAAAGCTCATATTTCTTCAACAACAACTGATTCTCTATAGCCCATTTTTTCCAATTCCATATCGAATTCCCTGATGCTTAGGTTGATTTAAAATTTTGGTTTGTAATGCAGGACTTGAAAATGAATAAGGAAATGCAATCATATTGGTAAAAGATAAAGATATAATGAACTTTTTACAACTGAAAACTGTGGGACCCCAAGTTTGGGAATGGCTAAGTTATTCTTCATTCTACACCTGGCACCAAAATAGTAAGCTCTAAAGTATTTTTAAGTTCTGGTGCTTAGTCTACCTGTCACAAAGTGAAAAAATAAATAAATAAAAAATAAAAAATTTTGAAAAGGGAAAATTCTGGAAATAGATGATTGAGTTGCCATCTATGTACTAATAAAGTCATTCCTATTTCCTCCTTGCCCCCTTTTTTTATTGGTCTTCCCTAATCTTTTTGTAAAAAAAAAGGCGGTGGGGGTTTGCTTCAGTATTAACTGAGTACTAGATGATGTTTCTAAGTCTTGAGACCCCTTTTGACTTAGAGAGCTTTAAGCAATCGGTACTGATAATTGATTATATGTTTAATTACTTCCAGCACCCAATCCCCAAAATTTTCAAAAGGAAAACAAAACAAAACATAACAAAAGCTTGGGTCCACCCTTATATTCCCAATCTTTTCAATTTCAATGTTGAAGAAAGTATTCTCATACATAAATGTATATACAATCTACATGCTTATTATATGTGTTTAGTAAGTTACACATTGGTGATTATATGTATATATATTATCCCTATTTTTTAAATTTATATGAGATACCACCCTAAAAAATAAAAAATGGTATGTATACACCCTTTTTTTTTTTTTTTTATATATATATAATTACTCTTAAATCCATTCTATTAGCTCCCAAGCATCAAGTGATGATGTGTCACATATGTAATTTTTTAAATGACAAGTTGACCCTTAAGGGTAAACTTGTTATTTTACACTCATGACTAATAACCCATCTCCTTTCCTTTTCTCGGCTGCTGGTCTCAGTTTAGGGGAAGATTAAAACGCCGGTACCATCGCTGTTCATCTTCTCTATCTTTGGCTGTTGGTCTCGGTGAAATTGAACAGGGAAACGCAGGCTTCAGCTCCCAATTCTACTCTGTTGGTCTCTGTCTCGCCTCGAAGAAGAAATTCTCGATTAGGGCTTCATCGGCTTCTGGTTTCATTTTTTCAGTCCATGGTGAAGGAGGAATCCTTCCAATCTGAATCGGCCAATTCTGTTCCAATTCTCATTTTTCAAACCATGCCGCCATTATTTTTTCTGTGGAATCTTTGTTCTGCTCTAGCCTCCATTGCCTTTTGCTTCGGTTTGACCTTCAGAAGTTAGAACTCTATCAAACGTAGAGCAAATCACTTCTCGTTCTTTTAGAGGAGTCCAGTTCTTAATTGATATCTCTCCAGAAAAGATGGAGGGAATTTATGGAACTTGCTCTCTCTCTTCACTTCGACGTCTTCTAATATCGCTTCTATTCTTCTTATACATATCGATACTAGTTGTTTCATTGCCTGAGGATTCATCGGCGATAATCTCCAGATTCCAACAATATCTTCAAATCAACACAGCTCACCCCAACCCTGATTAACCTACAGCTACCGATTTCATCCTCTCTCAGGCCAAAGCCATCGGCCTCGAATCGCAATCCCTTGAATTCGTTAAGGGTAAGCTTGTTGTTCTCCTAAAATGGCGGAGTACAAACCTTTATCTCTCTTCCATTCTCTTGAATTCGCACAAGGATGTGGTAGCTGCCGAGCACCAGAAATGGTTTCTTTCTAGGGATCAAAATGATCAAGCTCCTTCTTTATTGTATTTTGTTTAATGGTCAAAAAGGTCAATTACATTTATGAACTAACGGTGTTAGAGTTTAAAATAGGAATGATACAAGATAATTTTTCTTTTTTAAATATTTTTAAAATAAATTAGTTTTATCCTGTTTTTATACACAAAAAAAAAAAGTTATTTTAACCGGACAGATCACATGTGTAATTTCACTTGGTGGTACACTTAATTCCACTATATGCAAGGACCGAACGGTAAATTGGAGATTATATCACATGTCTAATTTCATATCTAAATTTTAAAACCGAATTTAATCATTTATCCTATATAGTGTCAAACCTTTATTATTTGTTCTATTTAATAAGTAAACACTTAAAATATCTTCCAACCTAAAGGATTGCTGATATTTCCATATCCATTTCCGTCGGAATCTACTTAATAAAATTAAAAAACCCACATTGATTCCAATTTGAGAAAAAAAACCGAATGTTGGTGGTGATTATTTTAGCTTGCCTTTAGGTCCAAATTATTATTATTATTATTGTTATTATTATTATTATTAATTTGTAAGTAAATAGTATTGTATTAATAATGATAAAGCAGAATAGATTTACATCCTCATAAACAGGACCAAAGCATCTCTTGCAATATTATTAATGATCTTCTAGAAAGTCATTGACATCAAAACAATTGCTTTGAAAGGAAGGATTGCGGCAAAATAGTTGAAGTCCAGTTTCTAAAGTGTACATAATCTATTATATATATATATATATATATATATATTTTTTTTTTATTATTATTATTATTTTTGTTGTTATTGTTGTTGTTGTTAAGGTCTGTCCAGGAATCGGAGACGATTGTCTGCTTCATACCAGAATATTTTGGTCCCTCTTCTTTATGATATATTTATTTTGCCATAGGATATTTTATGAAAATTTCAGTGCTCAAAGACCACAACACTAGGAAATATATACTCTTGCAGTGATGTCTGATGTCCATGTCCTTACCTCTAAGTTTAAATGCATGGTTTTTTTTTCCTAAGATTCTAAAGCAATATTGAACTTAGTTTCAGACAGAAGCCCTATTGTTTTTGCTGCTTCTTTATCTTATTTGTCTAATTTTGTATTATTTTTATTAGTTCTAGTTACAGATAAATTTTAATGAATGGTTTTTTTTTTTTTTTTTTTTTGGTCCTAAGATTCTGAGGCAGCTTTGAACTTAGTTTTTAGTCGGAAGTCTGGGCTTTTGCTTTAGCTTTATCCTATACATCTTATTGTTGTTGTATTATTATTTAGTTTATTTTTAACACGCGAAGAATTAAGAGGTATTTTTTAGTAACAATCTTGATAGTCATATGTGTACAGGGCTGTGTAAGTTATAGGGAAAATTATGGGTGTCAAAAAATCCTGGTCAACCCGAACGAGCCCGAGCCCGAGCCCTGAACCCAAACAACGCTTGGGCTGAGATTTCAGCCCATAGGGTGGGTTAGGCTTGAGATTTTTAGGCCCAAGGCACGGTTGGGTTGGGTCAGGTTGAGAGAATCCGACCCAACCATGTTTATTAAGGCACCGTTTGACAACGTTCCGTTTCTACCATTTTTGCGTTTTCTTGTTACTATAAATGGAGAAACAACCTAAAAAACGTTTGATAAAGTTGTTCCATTTCAACTGTTTCTAGAAACATAAATCAAAATTTATGCCTACTTACAATTCTAGAAACGACTTTGACGTTCGTCGTTTCTATAAACGAATTTGAGAGAGAAAAAAAAAGTTGTTGTGCCCAATAAATCTCTCAACTATTTAAACCTAAAAAGAGGCAACAGAACCCTCTATCCCTTTTGAGCATCCGATGATACTATTGGGTTTTTAAGTGGCATTATGTCTGCAAAAAACGTTTCTAGAAACAGGTTTTTCAAACACCAAAAAATCTGCTTTTGTTTTTAGAAATGTTATCAAACGATGCCTAAGGATTCGTCAGTTTTAATATACCAAGCGGGGGAAGGCCAATCAAGACAATGTTAACCAAGTGGGTGGATGTGTAGGAAACATTTTCCCTAGGGGTGTCAATGGGTGGCCCAACCCTAGGGTCTCTTAACTCAACCCAAGCCCAGCCTAACCCTAGGTCGGGCTGGAATATCTCAGCCCAAGTCTAACTTTGTCGGGTTTAGCCCAACCCAACTCAGCCCTGAAGAACCCTGATTGTAATCTCAACCTAGGCAATGTAAGACTAAAGTTTACACACCCTCACCAATCTCCCAAACCCTCTGGTACTTGTCGTATTCTTGGTGGGAACACCTCATCGATCTCCCAGACGGGTCCAGTACTTGCCGTATTCTTGGGTCTCACAAACTTCCCCCATTTCGGTACAAGGTCCCCGCTGTAGCCCCACACATTGTCGGGATCGGCTTTGATATCATTCGTAATGTCCGCCCTAGCCCCATTAACCTTGCACAATATTGCCCTCTTGGCACATGGGCCTTGAGACTTTAAAATGTGTTTGTGCCATGTTAAGGAGGCTAGAGGTTATTAACTAGCCCAATAATCTCTCCCTAGGCGATGTGGGACTATAGTTTACACACCCTCATCGATCTCCTAAACCCCTTGATACTTGCCGTATTTTTGGTGGGGACACCTCACCGATCTTCCAGGCGGGTCTGGTACTTGCCGTATTCATGGGTCTCACAATTGCATAGGCCACAGACCAAAGTTTTCATATATGTGTAGATTGTGGAAAACGAAAGACCTTTTTCTATAAGTACCCAATTAATAATTATTAACATATTTATATGATTATATACTTAGGCACAGTTTGATAACATTTCTACTGTTTCTATGTCTAGAAACAGCAGAAATGACTTTTCACGTTTCTAGAAACAAAAACAGATTTTTTGGTGTTTGATAATCCTGTTTCTCGAAACGTATTTTACAGACATAATGCCACTAAAAACCCAATAGTATCATCAGATGCCCAAAAGGGAGAGAGGGTTCGGTTGCCTCTTTTTAGGTTTAAATAGTTGAGAGATTCATAAGGCACAACAACCCTTTTTTTTTGTTCTCAAATTCGTTTCTAGAAACGACGAAACAAGTCCAACTTGTTTCATCAAAGTCATTTCTAGAATTATAAATAGGAATAAATTATTATTTATGTTTCTAGAAACAGGTGGAATGAAACAACTTTATCAAATGATTTTTAGGTTGTTTCTCTATTTCTGGGAACAAGAAGACGTAAAAATGGCAGAAAAAGAAAGTTGTCAAACGGTGCCTTAGTTGCTTCCTTTTTGCGCATGAGATTTGTCATTGCTGATGGAAGACCAAAAACTGCTTAAATTTGCTCCTCTTTTCTTTGGTGGAAGTGGAAGACTACTTCTTCTCCTATCAAGAAGATCTGGGCAGTTGCTATGTAAAAAGTATTTTTCATCACCTCTGATATGAGAAAAATAGAAGGCGCATAAATAATGCTTGCAGGCCGCCATGTGTGTGTGGGTAGAGTTGTTCTAAGTGATCTTCATTATATGTCGTGCATTTCTCCTATGAAGATCAAAACAATGAAGGATCTTTCTGATCTCTACCAACCTAAGCCTGATGAGAGCTGCCCCCGAAGGAAAAAAGAAATCAAGGAGAACCTGCAAAAATGTATTTTCTCCTCAATTTTCCATCCATGTTTTAACCATTTCCATATGTATCTTTAGTACAATACATATTTTAAAATCACATTTTCGATCTAATAAACAATAATAAACAATGCCAAGACTTTAAACCTTGGGTGTCATTGCTACACTGATGAGCACCTGTGCATCGCTACAGCGACCCGAGAAAATGGAAATAAGTAATCTTACTTGTTTTGCAAGATTCACTTTTGTGTCATGAGCATTACTAATTCAGTTTCAACTAAGTCTGAAGGAAGAGTGATTCTGAAAAAGCTATCCAATATGACAGTAAAAAAGAAGGGATCAAATGGATTCTTTCACTCAAGATACCCGTACTAAAATTCGCGAAAAATTTCAATTGATCCAATGATTGTGAACTTTGCTGAAATGATGCAAGTATCTTCCACAAGGAATCCTTTGGATGGATCAGCAAACACACAAAGTGGCATGAACTTCGGATAACCCCAATCCTTTCCTTTGACTGGAAAGTGACGAGTAACTGCAAGATTATCAGAAATATATAAATTCTTAAGGAAAATCTAATCCAACATTGATTAACAAGACATAACATAGGCTACAGGGGTAAATGAATGTCTTAACAACCACATTATAGCTACACCTCACTTGAGTATTGGAACACGGGTTCTATAAGCATTTTTGTTATTCTTTAGATTGATTTATGTCAATTGGAAAAAGCCATTCAATGCCTCAAAATGACTAAGCAGGCAGACAATTTCCAACCAATATAAATGGATGAATCTCCGACCTTAATATCCTATAACTTGGTGGTTTGAGTAATCCATATGCATCCTTGGATGCATCGATCCCATGATCATAGAAAAGAAAACAGAAGGATGGTTAAATTTTTCTGATGAGTTAGATAGGGTAGCTAGAACTGAATGTTTTAAGAACTCTGTTTATCCTAAAATTCCGTTTTTCTTGCTTTAATGAAGTTACTTTGTCAATTAAAAAATAAAAAATAAAAAGACTAAACAGGCTATTTCCACATAAAATGGCATTTAGATTTCCAAAGATATCAAATTAGTTTAGAATTTACCGCATTCGCTAATGCCATTGCTATTGCCATTTGACTGGTCAATCACTGTCAAGGAATAACGAACATATGGTCCTTGGATAAGAAGGCTTGAATTACCCGAAAACAGAAAAAGAGAAATATAGTTTCCCAGACCTTCTTTACATCCTCCAGGATAGAAATGGAGAGTCCTACATACAGAAGATTAGGAAGGTCAGTGGAATAAATGAAGAAACTAAAAATTCAATTAATATGGTATTAGCGTACTCAGCATGTACCATTTGTGATTTCCATAACCAAATGGTTCACTTTTACAGCTTTCTTTTATCTGCGAAATTTTTTCTATCTTCCACCTATATTCAGTAGTAACCCCTTCTGTTATCATCTGCAAGCATTCACCTTCGCCCGAACATCTCTCCCTACAAACGAAAACAGTAGCTCCAAAGACGCAGGAATCTTTAACTAGAAACCCACAAGATGGGTCATTAAAGGTTTCCAGTGACATGAACTCATCAACTCGCCATTTGGTATTCGGTTCATCAAACTTTGCATTGGTTTCTGTTTTGATGGCATGGAATCAATTCAATTTAGACATAGCAATGTTCAGCATAAAAATAAAAAAAATTAAATGTGTTAAAATGATCAACAGGCTAAAACCAAATAGATTAGTCAAACATATTGGCTGGATGGGTTTTCATGCAGTACAAGACCAGCCTCAAGCAAGAAAGCCAACCCAAATAGCCCTCATGATTTGGATGAAGTGAGGCTCATACTTGAGGGTTTCATTAGCCCACAGTTATATCTATTTCCCATGTTATTCTTTTCCTATTTGGTTTTAGCCATTAGAGGTTTTTATTTTTCTGATTGTAAGCTACTTGGTAGCCAAGATTTCTACTTTGTAATTACAACTAAATTAATAAATAGAAGAGGTAGGGATAACTCTCCATGATTTTGGCAACATATATTGATATTGTGTCTTCTACATTGAAGCAACAGCTCCTATAGTAAAGTAGCAGCAACCAATGAAGCCTTGGAATGGTAGGTGGTGAACCAAACTAATCCCTCCCTCTCTACCATTTTCTCCTCTCTTGTTCTTCCATCCATTGATTCAGTCAGTTTTCCAACAGGTAATCTCCTTCCTACCGTGGACATATTCTAGGTATTTTTTCACATAATATTTTAATCCTAGTTTCTGCCCTATTATACCTATCAACTAACAAGGTTTTCTGAAGGTTTCCATCACATAACCACCCCCACGGTTTCTGTTTCCTTCACTTTCTTTTCTGCTTTAAGTTGTAACTTAGCAACCATCGATCTCAGGTTTTTTAGTGCTCATCTCTTTCTTTCATTCCATCCTCTATTGTTCTAAACTTCTAATACAAGTTAATCACTGTTTTACATAATGATTTTCAGGTTTTCTACTAATACAAGTTCACTTTTTTTTGATGCTGTTACTAAATCTGGCTGCAGGGATTCAATATAGCATTCTAGTTAATCCAGCAATAGGATTGACTTCATCTTTTGATATGTTTTCCTGCCTGAGAGTATTACATTTGACCAAAATTTGAGTCACCTGACCCATGGATTGGGAGTTATTAGGTTCTCTTGAGTTGCTAAACTCTGTTGACATAAAGTTTCTATTTTCTGTTATACCTTGTTACAGCATATTCAACCATTGGATCAGCTTGATATTTGGAGGAATGTAATAGCATGTTGAGGGGTCCATTTAATAAAAATCTCAGCCCCACAGGACCATTAGATTCTGAAATATTTGACTTTCTATATTTCTACCATATTGTTTGTTTGTTTGGATTGCTGTGTTTCTGTCCTCCTTCGGTCATTGTGTTATCTTAATATTACATTATGTACCCTAGAACACATCAGGTTTGTTTAACCCTGAAATGTTAACAAGATACAGAATATAATTTAGGTGAGAGAAGGAAAGTACCAAAATTTAGGAGCACCAATTTAGAATTGCGGACACAATATTAACTATGAAATCTCTTCAAGTAAATTAGGGCATTATTTTATTTTATTTTTATTTTTTTAATTTCGTATGTATGTTATTCAAGTATGGCCTTCAATTGAAGAATGGCAGAGCAAAATTTGTGTAAACAAACACAAATATTTGGAATATGCCCCCGGGGGAGGGGTTGTTGTGGGTGCGAACTTCAACAAAAAAAAAAATCAGTTTAGACATGACAAGCGGAAAAGCTCCATGTTTTAGTAAATTACCTTGAAGCATCACATACCGGCCTCGAATTTGGTCAAATACAAATAAACGAAAAACTGTTTCAATCTCCCAACCAGGCTGGATGGATCTAGTTTCTTCGATGCCCAAGTAAAGAGACAGATAATGTACTTTCTGCTGCTTGTTTTTGTTCAGAGAGAGAGACATCTTCCTGCATGTGAGCCCACAAAGATACGTGTATACATGTTAAGAATTATGGTTTTGAGGATGAAGATAAGTAGGAAAGAAGTTACCATTTATAGCCACCAGCATAGAAAACCTTGGAGTCACATCTAATTTTAGGAAGCTTGCAAAGTTGTGAAAATGATTTAATTTTAAATGTGTAGTGCGTTGGCATATCATCTCTCATTGATTTCATTGGAACTCCTGCCAAGAAAAAAACAGTGGAAATCTGTTAATTTCATACCAACTAAATAAAATTCGAAAGATTATTAACCATATGTTAAATCATATGTTAAGACGCCTTACAACATCAGAACAAGGAGATAAGGAATCAAAAGTCCATCAAAAATTTTGTCCAAACTAATGCAAGTATGGTGCTTGCTATTCTAGAAGTGAAGACAGGGTGGAATCACAAGTTACTTTGTGTTATTAAGAAAGAGTGCAAGAATGAAGAATTCTGGGTTGGAAAAGTTCAACCCAGAAAAGACAACTTTGAATTGAGTTGGTATTTGGTACTAGCCCAACCATAAAACAGAAAAGTTGGCAGGTCCCTAAAAATTGGAACCTTGAGAACTCTTATCTGTATTGATGATTTACTTTCAATTCACCCACCTATTTTTAAAGAAGGAAAGGTAGTATCATATGTAGCGGACTTTCCCATAGGTACACCATAGGCTGATTTCATTATAGGCTCTGTCCACACAAATCCATTAAATTCAGTCAACATAAACTGAATGCTTTACCAGATGAAAATACAAATATCATGCATTTTGGACTAGCTAAGGCTGTTGAAAAGAATACCCTTACCTACATGGTGTCCTTTACTAAACAATCTGACGATCCTGCATCATTTAATGTCAAAAGCAAGTTGAGGAGGCTAAATAATAAAATAAGGGCATTCACACATACCGTTTGTAATAATATCCAGCTCCCCTTGAAAGACATAAACATTCATTTTGTCCGCTTCTACTCTCTCCAATAATAAATACCTCTGCCCCGAACACACATGTATCATTAACAAGATATCCGTAAGACTGGTTCTTGAACACACTGAGTGGGATGAACTCATCAGATCCCCATTCAGTTTTCATCGCATGAAAACGCTTCCCTTGAGTTTCTGTATTTAAGAGATGAATACAATTTGGAATTTAATATGTGATAACAAGAGAAAATTTAAAGTACTTGAGGATCAAATCTTCAAGAAATCAAATGGTAATGATTAAGTCAGAAGGACTCAACCTTTGTGAGTTTGATTGTCCAATAATGAATAGTGATAAAAACAGACATATTAATAATTATTACTTGCTGTTGTTGCTTAATCTGGTTATTTTCTTTTTCTGTTCTGAGATCAATCTACCTTCATTGGTATCAGGTCTCAGTTCTGGAGAGCTTGCTTCGAGGGGCACTCTTCTTTTACTTGGAATCCTACCAATGGATTGGTTTCAATTTCTGTTATTCTTTTCTCCCGATAGAATAGAGTAATCCATTCCATTCGAAGGTACATCTGATATCCTGATGTTGTGTTATTTAATCTTATTTGATTTTGACCACTAATTATTCATTGCGGTTATGGTTTATTAATGTGTTTCTGATCCTAAACCTTTAGGCTTCTAGAAACCCATCTCTAGACCATTGCTATTCTCTTTATATAATCTGGTATCCAGATTGTTTTCAACGATTAGTATTCATTAGCACATAAAGAATCTGTCTTTCTAATATTTTAACTCAAAATGGTTTAACAGACTAGATGATGCTGACCATATGTATAATGAGCAAAGCAATAAAAATGGCCTATCAAACATTTCAAACATGTAGTTAAACAAGTTTACATCAAGTTTGGTCAATCCAGATATGAAAATTTCTTTTGTTTTCTTTTTTCCCATTTTGGCAGAGAAAAGCGGTTCTATGTTCACAAAGTGTTGATCTTTTTGCTAATAAAAGTGGAAAAAATATAAGTGATGACCTTGTGGCCCTCCCTCACTTTGTAGATTTCAACAAGACAGAAGGACGTTTTTCTAAGACAATTTGCAGTGGAGACATTGGTGTTGATTGGGTTTTAAAATTTGTATAAGATTCTCCCAGAATAGGCAGGACCAATAGAGTGTTCGGAGTGCCCCTTCTGCACAATTTGGAAGGGCCTCCTAATGTAGTACTGTAATTGAATGATCAAAACAGTACCATAATACAAGATCTTTTCTCAGAGAATAAACTCAGGGTATGGACAAAACACATAGCAAAATTCAGATGGATAGACAGGGCTGAAACTCAAATAGAATTTAGCAAATTAGTATTAGAACAGATTATGAAAATTACAGATCAGTCTAACTGACAGATCTGCATCACCCCTTTCCTATATGCTGGCCCTAGAAGAAAAGAATCTTGATCCCCTTCGAGAGTCAATGGATTTGGGTGGACATGTCCTTTAGTGGTAAGTTAGTTTGTGCCTAGAGGATGAGCCAGACACAACAGGTGATGACCGAGGACTGGATTCCCCCACCGGCGGGGGAACAAGATATGGCCATCTCGAGGCACATCGTGACCTACAGACAACACTGCGAGACCCGGGAAGACAAACCAATTGGGAGTCAGAGGACCCATAGCACTTGCAGTCTCTTGGACTTCATATTCATCATTTTTGAAAGCGGAGGTAAGGTATCACTTTTCTGAAATGGAAAAAAAGTAGAGCAGAGATAAATTTGAGAAGCCATGCTAATTTTCCTTTTTGAGAGTTATCTTATTTCCATTTCATTATATGGATTTAAGATTAGCTGTGATAGTCTTATTAAAGTGCTAAATTATTGCAGCCACCAGACATATCATAAATAGATTATATATATATGTATGTATGTATGTATTGAAAGACTATGGACTTTAGTTCTTTATTTCTCATTTATGAGTGTTTTGTCCATTGCGTTAGGATTATATTGGGAATTTATAGATTTTATTATTGCTTAGGTAAAAAAAAAATTGGTGAGTTATTGGTTAAGGAATGAGATTGCAGATCTTAGCCCTTGCAGGTGTGGGTCATATATAAGGATTTATGAATTATTTAGAAAAGGAAGAAGCAAAATGGCTATAATACCTGAAAGGAATGCTTCAGAGGACTGGTGTTGTCAGATGCATACTCAGGAATCTATAGAAAATTGTCTAAGTGAATCTTTTATTGGTATCTAATGGATTCTTGTAGGAATTCAGAATCAATTTTTGCCAGAAATCTAAGTTTCCTCAATAAATTGTTGCAGAGTTTCATCACTGGTGAAGACTAAAGTATTTGACCCATGAATAGATTTTTGGAATTTGGATAAAAGCTGTCATTTGTGATTGGTTTTCAAGTAAGATAACTTGGAAAGGATCTAAACAAGCAATTGAGAGGTTTCTTTGAAAACCTACAAAGAATTTGAAACCTTTTTCTTATTATTGTCCATTGATGATATTTTAAATTTCTAGAAGAAAAATTCTCTTGAAATTGATTTGGAGTGAGTTTTTTAATGGCGGGCTTCTGTGATAAACATATTGTTTCCTAATTTTTTGAGAAAAGCAATTGGATTGCAGTAAAAGAAAGGGTTGAAGGGTTAATGAGAATCTGATATCCTAACAGAATAGCTTTCATAGAAAATCAGAAGAGTAGGATCGCAGGAAAAAGGAATGAAAACGAGAAATAAAAAATAATCAGCAGTTAAGAGTTAAACAGAACAAATCAAACAGAAACTTCAGTCAATGGATCCATCCAGTCGACAGATCAGCCTACAAATTTATATCAAGAAATGATGATTGGATAGTGAGATCTGGACCAAACCTACTGCAAATATGATTATTTGAAACTGAGAACAAAACAGTTGAAAATTAATTAATAGCACCATAAATCAAATCATAAAATCTTGGAAGCTATTAGAATGCAGAATAATGGATCAGAACTGATCTAAACAGTAAGAGGCAGAACCTGAACTAAGAACAAAACATAGCAGAGATTGATTAGCGGAATTAGAATTTAAAACAATACTATGGAAATAGCTAAACCAGAGAGTTGTTCGCACAAGAAGTAGTTAATAAAAGAGATAAATGACAGAAGCAAAATCTGAAACTGAGAAATCAAAGAACAGTGAAACCGCAAGGTTTAAGAGGTACATATGAATAAATTCTTTGTTAACAGTAGGAGTAGAAGAATGGATAGAAAAGGAGTTGGATAACAGGGTAGGAATCCCACCAAAGCCTCACCCAGAACCACTAGGTAAACAGTTCTGAAGCCACTGAAGTAACTTGATTCCTCAGAAGAAAAAAAATCAGAAAATTGCATTTCTAAACCCTTCAAATTGTGGGGTGGGCCTATGGCCAGTACACTAATTTATAACTACTGCAAAAAAAAAAAAAAAAAAGATCTTGATTAGAGCTCTTACATCATCTAACCAATAGGATTAGACACATGGATCAATTGGTCCCATCACCTGAACCAAAAATTAGCCTGGGCTGTTTCTATTGACCACACAAAAATATCTTTCAACAAAGACCAAGATTCTGCTAAGCAGGTGTTAGCTTCAATAACTGCATTAAGGAACCACATCATGGTAGTTAATGGTGCAAGAAACGAAACTGTTGAAAAGATGGAATGGAATCCCCATGGCATTAACGATGCTGTTAAACCAATTTAGGTTTCAGCTACAAAACAAATATGAATCTGAGGTAAAAGTGCCTGAAACACAGATTGGGTGTGGCCAGGAGTCAGAAAATGCCCAAGCAAAATCTCACAATATGGTGGGTTTTCAGAAACCATTAGAGTCTGAGGAGCCGAAGGAGCCCTCAAGTAAATTTCTAGAGATTGGTCGTCAGATTGGTCTGACCTGTCACTGTGGTGAAGACTTAGCCAAGATGCTATTCAACAGTAACGGGGAAAAAAGGAGAAGAAAAATCAGAACTCAGAAGATAGATCAAATAAGAACCCCACAGTGGTGCAGAAGCAAAAAATTCTTACAGTGTTCCTTGTCTTATGATGCTGAAAATCCCACTCGCAAAACAAAGGGGCAGTTCTCATATCAAAAAGAACATTACAGTGTGGTCTTGGAATATAAGGCAGATGAGATATGGTAAATGGCCCACCTTGTCAGAAATTTCTTCTTATACTTCAAATGGAAGAGGTTGATTTTCCATTTAAACTGATGCAAGGGAGGATGTTTCCATCAAAACTGGAGTTTCCTCTGGCCATTAGATTAGAACAGAACAGAGACAAACTTGTTACAGGATTTGAATAAACAGTTTGCAGTTTCTTCGGGAAATCTATTAGTATGTGTGTTTTGGAGCGATGTGCTTAAGATTACGAAGGTATAGTACTTGATTCAGAATCACATAAATATGATTTGAGGGTAGCCTAATATCTGTAATTCCTTAAAGTGAACTGTTCTGGTTGAGCTTTTATTGGCCTAGTTTCTTGTGGTAAGCAACAGGTCTCAAACAGGGACTGGTGTTTCTTACCCCTCAGGTCTTCTTTCCCTCTGAATAACATTCTGAAAAGGAAAAGCAATGGTAACATATGGGCAATTATGAACATAAGGGAATGAGCTGTTTGTTTCATCCATCCAGTTCTCAAGTTGACAAATACAATTAGATCACAAATGATTTTTAAGACATATGGTTTGATGTTTGTGAATAGTTTGCCGACAGCAGACTTGCGTGGAAGAAGTTACCTTCAAGCACCAGATATTGGCCTCGAATTTGGTCGAATGCAAATAAGCGAAAAACTGCCTGGACCTCCCAACCTAGGGGAAGAAAAACAGCATATCCTATTTGCAAGTAAAGCGACAAGTGATGACCTTTCCCCTTGTCATTCCCATTTGGGTAGAGAACCAATTTCCTGCACATGTAAATGTCAAGTAATCCAATTTTGAAGGAGAAGAGAAGAAGAAGAAACTCACCATAGGTAACCACCCGCTTGGAATGCCTGCGTATAACATCTTTCCACAGAATGCTCTGAAAACAGTGAAAATTGAGTGATTTTGAAAGTGTAGTGAGTCGGTTGTTCATCTCTTGTTGATCTAGAGAGACCTCCTGGAAAGCCTAAACCCCATGAGTCCGTTGCATTCATTGTTCTTACTACTAAATAAATTTTTTTTAAAAGAAAACCATACAAGGCCTAAAACAGAGCAGAAAAATCTGATCTTTGAACGAGATGATCTCAGGTTTAACTAAACATGTTCCAAATGGGTTAATAAAGCAAGAACTGCCAGACATTCTTCATCAAGAAATCCATCAATTTTGCCTACTTAATCCAAAGTATATTTCTGATTTTCCTCAATAATCATAAAAATCCCACTTGTACTCCTTTTACTTTAACCCATCAGAAAGTCCTATATATGATCAATTGCTAACGATCATATCAAGATAAAGTGAACGAAAAGATGAACAATCAAAGAGAAGAAAGATAGTCACCATCAGTGTTGCAGATGACCTTATCATCATCCTCTGGCCTCGTCTTCTCCATGGTTTTGATTCAGGGCAGTTATTTTTCTTGGTTACACAAATGTTGTTGAAAAGAGGGAGAGGAGAAAGTGGATAGACAGAGCGTGAATGAAGAAAAGAAAGACGTGTGAAGCAGTGGAGAAGGGAAGGGGTATGCTTTCACTCTCTTTGCATGAAGAGGTTCCCTAGCGCAAGTGTGCAACTAGTGTGTTTGGGTCGTAATGGAAAGGTCTTCAGCTCTTTACCAGATAAAGTTTCATTAAGTTAGTGGCTTTTCTAGATTACTAAACATGGGAAATTGAGATACGTCATACTTCCATGATTGCTGGGCCAACGGTTGCTGTTATCTATAAATACGGATTACTGAGGGTAATTATACAAGGAGACGCACCGCTTTCACAAACCTCTCTCTCTCCCTCATACGAGAAAGCATCTACACAAGCGCCATTCTCCATTTCATGGGTGAGTCAGTCGTCTTGACCCCATGTGTCTAAGTCATAGTTAGCAAATTCGGATTCGGGAATTATTCAGGCAGAGAATTATTTGAAATAATTCGATTGGTTAATTTAAGGATTCGATCAAAAAAGCAAACAAAATAAAAATCAGAGTCAGATTCGGATTTGAGAATTATTCGATTAAAAAAATAAAAGTGGGGCAAAAAATTCAGATATTATTTTTATAGTTTATTGTATATTTTTTATTTATCAAGTTATTAACTTGATTTGTATACTTAGAAATAGCAAATTACTTTATATAATAAAGTAAAAAAAACTATGAAAAAATTGTCATTGAGCGATGGAAGCAATGGTTATTGTAATCAAATTTCTACTCATGAAATAGATTAGGCCCCAAAACAATGAAAGCAAGATTACAACTACAATAAAACAAATAAATAAATTGATCGCAAAAAATTTTCACTATCCTTTTGTTTGGATTCACAAGACCCATATTGCACTAAGACGTACTAATTTTTCACAATTAAAGCAACAATATAAAAGAAGATTGATCGATACGGCGATATGAATCTGTCCTGGTCCCCCAGAACCTCAAATTATCCATCAAGGCTTGATATCTCCCCTATCTTAAGATAAACTGATGAAGTTATGAGAAAGAAATGAAACAAATAGTATATTCGTACGATTGTTACAGAAGAATTAGGTGGAGAAAAAAGATGGGAAGAAGGAGGCGAAAATTTGGGGGAGAAGA